>NC_081759.1:8135685-8313185 GCF_963082965.1 Carassius carassius
CAGAAAAGACACGGCTCTGATACACGTTTAAATTTGTCGTTAACTAGTCTTTAAGTTTGGTTCTGTATACACAGCATACAGACTTTGTAAATGCAGTTGTCACTACCTGAAATTTTCAGGAGTCAGTTCGGTTGTAGAATGCGGTTGTCAATCCTGGACTGTGTGTGAACAGAACAGCATCATGCACTAAAAGGTGAACTTACAGCTGCATTTAGCTGCGGTGTGTACATGGGCAATCAAACTTTTGACTTGGTCATGTAATTTGACAGCATAGAATACCATAGCAACCACAAGACAACACTGTGACAAAACACCTACAATGTACTACTTTTTGCACAAGCAAAAAAAAAACCTTATATATATATATATATATATATATATATATATATATATATATATATATATATTAATAGTCCAGCTTATAATCCAGAATATGTGGGCCCAGACAGTTTGACATGTCTGTTTAATGGGTGTCTTATTGAGGCGGTGGATCTTTTCCAGAATTCTATGGCGCTGCCTTGACAACCCTTATTAACACCATTTCCTTTCTGAGAAACCGCTTTGTTCATCACATAATAACTTCCCAGTGAGAACACAGTACATGTGGTCTCAAAAGTTTTAATGGTTACCTGGTAACAGAAAGTCCAGACCAGCACGCAGACGATGATCTCTGTGTCCATCTTTCTCATCCCAAATCATTCACAGTGTCCAGAAGGACTGAGACCCATGAAGGACGGTTCAGGCTGCTATGATTACTCTCTGGGAACGGACTGTACAGACGGCTTCAACGGAGGCTGTGAGCAGCTGTGTCTTCAGCAGCTGGTTCCTCTTCCTGATGACCCGACATCCAGCAATGTCCTCATGTTCTGCGGGTGAGAGAAAACACACACATGCATGAATGTGAATGCAAGGACATAGGGTGTACTCAAACTAAGCACGGTTGCCTTGAACCAAGCCTGAGCACGATTATTATATATACACAGCATAAATGAGTACAACCCCTATGAATATATATATATATATATATATATATATATATATATGCCGATATTTTCTGTGAGATAAGTAAGTTAGACAATTTTGTTTAAATGAAGGATTGCAGAAATGAGTACACACCAGATTTAATTTAGAAAATGTATAATATTCTAGAACTTAGTATATCCTCCAGAGCTGTACAAGTTCATGACACATTTTCACATGTGTCTTGTTTAACTCTTGGACGATCTCCTTGAATGCTCTGGTCTTTAATGGGGAGTTTTGTTCAGCTCGTCTCTACAGAATCCCCCACAGCTGTTCAAGAGTGTTAAGATACATGTCGAAATACATGAAAAACGACATGAAATACATGTCGACTGAAGGATTTTACCTTGAACGTCACTGTGGGTACCAAGCACTTCCCACTGTACTCCTCCTCTAGCAACACCAGAACATTTTGGATGCGTTTGGATCTGAAATGATTGACATGGTCTCTTGAGACCAGAGTATGGATTCCCAGAAGTCTCTTTTTATGAGTCTTGAAAGAGGTTAAATGAGTTTATTTTGCTTTGGCTACAGTAGGTAATTCTAGTGGTGACAAGAAGCATGCATGTCACTTCTGCAGGCTGCTTTGTACTCTGTGAGATAAAGTGTCACTCTTTTCATAGCTTTTGCCAGCTCTGAGACACTTGCATGTTACTTCTCGTGCTCTTTTTCTAGCAAAATTTCACTCATCACATCATCATCTTTTCACATTTAAAACAGTAATTTGGTATTCCTCTTGTACCATTGTCCTCTTTTATGCTAAGAAATAAGTCACCTGGCAGTTCTCTCCCAAGTGGTTCTACTGCTGTAAGCATTAAATCTGAGTATGATTCAGTGGGCTATATAATGCCTTTAATTGACAGGAAATCACTTGTCTTTAAAAGTTGTGGTTCAAAATGATTACCTGTTGATCAAAAATAGCTTTAAACCTTTATTATTATTATTATTTATTTATTTATTTATTAAGTAACTCTAAGGATGGTGTACTCATATTTGCAACACAAAATGTTATAAGAAAAAGAAATGTTGATAAGAAAATATTTTTTTGTTGAATAATTTGGGCATTTTTCTTTGGTAAATGATCAAGCAGGCTTGTTGGAAACATTGTAACTCTGCTGTGCACTGTATATATATATATATACAGAATGTGCATATTTAAAATTATATATCGGCTTTAGTTTAAATTATATGCCAATATTATTTATAATAGGAAATTATATTTCATATAATACATTTCTGTATGAGAATTGAAAAATTGATTAAAAGTGATAGTAAAGATTGATATTACTAAATATTTCAATTTCTATTCTAAATTTCAAATAAAAGTTGTTCTTTTTAACTTTCTATTCAATAAAGAATTCTGAAGAATGTATTATGGTTTCCAAAAATGTTAATTTTCCACAAAATATAAATATTTTCTTTTTAAGTATGAATCAATAATTTAAATATATTCTTAATTATCCTTAATAATTACTTAATTTGTATTTTTGCACAGAGTTGAGCTGTTAAAGAATTAGAATGATTTCTATCATTACAGATTTTTCTTGTATTTTTTTTTGATCCAGTAAATTCAGCCTTGGTTAGAAAAAGATCTTTTTTTTTTTTTTGGTCTTTCAAAAACATTGCTCAATCTTCTATCTTCGTGTGTATTTGTGTGTGTGTGTGTGTGTGTGTGTGTGTGTGTGTGTGTGTGTGTGTGTGTGTGTGTGTGTGTGTGTGTGATCAGGTGTGTGCAGGAATACAAGCTAGCTGCGGACGGCCGCTCCTGTCTTCTTCTGGCTGATCACTGTGAAGGGCCAAAGTGTTCGAAACAAGACTCACGCTTCAACGGCACGCTCTTCAGCGAGATGCTCCGTGGGTACAATAACAAAACTCAACAAGTGATCCTGGGACAAGTTTTTCAGATGACCTTCAGGTGAGTTTTTGTGGAGTATGCTTTATTTTGGGCTTTTGGCGAATTCGATTTTTAAAAGATGGATGTATTTTGAGTGCAAAAGTCAGGTTCTGGAAGTTTATTTACAGAAATAAGACTTTGTACACTAACATATGGTCCTTTAATTCAAAATACAGAGAGTTTATTATTTGCTGTTACCTGTAAGTGTGCACTTGACATCAAACATGATTTCATTGGTAATCCCTGTTCATATCACATTTCTTTTTGCATATGAACTGTTACCAGCAGTTTTTTTTTTCTTTTACTATTATTATTATTCATTACCACAATCACCACCAGATATTACTTACTTTGAGACAAAACATTTACTCAAATTATTGATATAGTGACATTATTAGAGCCTAAACACAGTTTTATTTTATATCCTAACAACTGATATGAACTCTATCAGTCACAATGCAATATATATATATATATATATATATATATAATTTAGTTTTTTTATTATTATTTTTTTTTTGACCTTCAAACATTCATTTGCTTAAAATCAAAGTTTGTGATTCTGTGATTCCTCTTGGAGCTTGATGGTTTGGTGATTGGAGCTCTTTATTGAAGAAATATTTGGAATCCCTGTGGAGGAAATGAATGTAAAACTACTTCTGAACCAATGATGCTCAAAAGCGGGCAGTAATGCTTGCACTCTATAGCAGAATGCTGGGATAATTTCCAGACACACCAGTTATGATTTGCAGTACATTTTTTGGTATAAAGTGAAAGTAATTTGGTTCAGCAAACACATTTGCCAGAAAGGCTCATGTTTAAAGGGAAATAAAATTAATTTACAGCCTACACGACTGCTTTTGTGTCCATTTGCAGCTGTCAAACTCACTTATGTCAGATGGTTTGTTATGGAACAGCAGTTCTTCGGATGAGCATAAAACACTCTATCTTTATTAACCCATCAGTATTGTGTGTCAACACCAATCCCAGAACTATAATGCCACTGTAAAACCCTGCAAAACCATTCCACTGTCTGAAAATAAAGACCAACCCTTCCTCAGGAAAGACACCATGGCTGCTGTGCACAAATAATGGCACTGGCCTTATACTAACAATAATAACATCTACTTGTGTCTGGAGGTTCTTATAACTCCATATATGGAAGCTTATTTATGTCAAATGATAAACAACAACAATATTAATAATAATAATGAAGCATTTTTTTTTCTTTTCTTTTTTCTTTTTAAGTTTATTTCTCAAGTGCCTTGAACTATTTCATCATCTCTGTTTGTTCTTGATTTCAGTAATGATTAACTACATTTTCTCCATTTGTGGTTATAGTAGCCTATGCATGCATGTCAATATTTCAGGCCTTTTTTTCTGTTCTCTTGAGGGGTTTGGCAGATGCTTTGATATGTAGATGCAGCTCTTTACTTACTACAAACCCAACAGAAGGGCGATGTGACTCAGAACTGATGTGGCCTGAAGGGCTACAGATGCTGTCAATCACATTTTGCTCATGATAATAATGTTCCTCAAACATTTTGCATCACATCAGTGATATTTATGCAGCTTTGGCCATATGCATCCATGGAAACAGTTTATAGAAATTAGTCCGTGGCAGAGTGCCTCTAATGATATAACAAACAACATTCAGGCACATATTATTTGTAAAGAATAGAATATGATTTCTGATGATGTTTGCTTTTTGCAAATTAGGGAAAGGGTTGTTTTGTTTGACTTAATATCAAACAGTGAGTTTCCTTGGTAGCACTTTTAATAAACCTCATTAATAAGTCTTTTATCAGATTTGTACAAAACTATCATAAAACTTGGAATTTGGTGCATTCTTTATGAAAAAACAAGTGTGCTTAATTGTACTGAATGTGCACTTGTAGTGTACTTCACAAGTTTAAAGTATATTACAAATGTTATAAGAAAATATTATTAAAATAAAATGAAGCTTAAGTTTACTTAAAGAGAAACTTATTCATGACTCTTTCTCAACATACTTAATAATGAGTCCTATTTGCAGCTCATAAATTGTAAGTAAGGTAGTTGTTGAAGTAGCTGGTATTGGGTTGGGGTAAGGGATCTATAAAATGGACATGCATTAATATGTGATTTATAAGTAATAAACATATTCTAGTAATATGTATGCTAATTAGCATCTAATCAATATGTGAATAGTGTTTCCCATTTTAAAGTGGTACCATATTTTTATAGAGTGCATCAGTGATCACTTTTTCACCGGCATTGGTTCCCAAAGTATTTATTTATTACCCACTGATTTTTCCCATCGGGCAGAGCTGAATCACATAAACTTTAATGAGGAAAATAACTACAATCCCATGAAGCATTGCAAATGATGTAATTTATTAATAAGATGGTGAAAAAATAATTCTCTTCATTTTAAGTTGTTCATTATATCCATACAAACAAAATAGTTTACAGTTATTGCAAAATATGCATACATATATTTACGTATAGGAGAAAGTGCTCACTGCAGCTCTTTGGCTGGGTGAATTTCTTTACAGCATCATGGATAATCTAGTGTAAAACAACAACAACAACAACAACAAAATAAATAAATAAAAAAACATAAAGAAATAATGTGAACAGATGGATTCAACACACGATTATACCATTCAGGTAATTTTAAGAATTGTTCACTATACAATGTTGTTTAGGGAGCCAAAAAATGGTTATTCTATTATACATCACTGAAATCCCCCTTTTGGAACATTTATTTTTAAAAGTAAAGTTGCCAGTATGAGAACTTTAGATCAGACTTTACAGTTTTTCAGTATAACTTTTCCTTTCTTTACCTTTTTTAATTAAAATGAAATGGGGTAATGAGTGTGAACTGGATACACAGTGTCTATATGATAGTGGAATAGGTTGTATCAAAGACTCCTCTTGTATATCAGTTTACAGCAGAAGTTTTGAAATCAGTGGCTCAATAGAAATTTTGCTCTCCAAAATGGTGCCAGGGTGATGCAGAGGAGAAGAATTGTTGAATAGAGTTATTATTTTGGATGTGTTTGCACAAAAAAAAAGTATCCTCATAGCTTCGTAAAATTATGGTTGAAACATTGATGTCACATGGACTTTTTTAACAATGTCCTTACCTGGTCTGGTAACATTTCAGTTACTGTATGTTGCTGTATTTGCAGGGTCAGAGAGGTTTTTTGTTTCATCACAAATATGTTACGGTATGTTGCTGTATTTGCAGGGTCAGAGAGGTTTTTTGTTTCATCACAAATATCTTAATTTGTGTTTCGAAGATGAACGAAGGTCTTCAGGAAGCGCTCCTCTACCATTCCTTTTTTCATTGAAGGTCTTACGAGTTTGGAATGACATGATGGTGAGAAATGCATAACAGAATTTTCATTTTTGGGGTAAACTATATCCCTGGTGAAAACATCCTAATGGTTAATTATAGATATAGTAAGAGAGAATCTCACCTGTTCCCCACTCATGTCGGTCTGCTATATTCTCTGAAAAGTTTAACAGGTGTTTCGTTTCTCTTGAGACTAGCATAAACTGACTGACAGCGCAATCTGCTGTTTTGGAAAAGAAAGTTGCTCAATTGCATTTGTGAGAAAATCTGCCTGCATAGAAAATCAAGAAATTAAGTTTCTTCATAAAATAGGCAAATGAGTCTCACAGTTGTAACACACAATGCATAGATATGTTTATAACTCTGCATTTTTGTATTTTAAATTCACTTTGCGTTTGTTTGAAAGTCAAGTTTTTCTTTGCAAAGCAAATTGTGTTTGTTAGCATAACTCTGAATTTGTTTGATGAATATTGTCGCAAATTTGCTCCATACTAAGCCTCCAGGAAGCAATAAATCAATATGTGACTGAAAAGCCAATGAGAATGCTATGTAAATGAACCATCATATGTGCAGGAGTGCAGGGGAATCCTTATGAAGGTAACAATGAAAGTGTGTTAAAAAAAATGAGATATTTCTTAATTAACTGCTGTGTTATTAATAACATAAGCATTGCATTGTATAGTATAGCACATGCCAAAATGTTAACGAAAAATAAGTACACATAATTGTACTGAAGATTCACTTGTACAATACTTCTATAATATAATATTATATAATATGATATAATATAATACACTGTCAAATATTAAACTTTGTAATAATGGTATTAGTTAATTAGTTATTATTTATAATTTATTTTATTTTTTATTTTTTTATGCATAAAAGAAGTACACCTATTTTGATGTTGGCTTACATACTAAAGCATGTCTTTACAAGACTTGATTATAAATGTAACTTCATTTCAACGTCAGTGTGTAATTCAAAATATATTTAAATACATGACAAACAAAGATTCAATAGAAATTACAAGTATATTAGTTTACAATAAATGCTTGTCAATACATTCATCAGCACACTGTAATCATATTTTAAACTCAGTTTAAATAATTATGAAATAGTCTAAAAAGATATCCTTATTCTATTATAAAGAGTAATTGCAACTATTTGACCAAGGGGGTGGAGATGTGTAGGTTTAGGGGTGGAAATGAGATCCAGTGGGTAAAGATGGGTAGGTTTAGGGTTAGGTAAAGTGGGAGCAGTTGGATCTCGAGTGTACTTACATGGTAACTCCTCAGGAACTGTCCACTTAATATAAAGTGTAACATTCTGGACACCAACCACAATTTATATGTAAAGCCTATCCTGCTGCTGTGTAACATTCGAGTAATTACATGATAAATCTAATATAAAGTGTAACACTTTCTTTACCAAAAAGTGCTGTTAATACTGTTACACATTTGTACTTTCATTACCAAAAATTGTTGTAACCAAGTCCTGTTACACATTTGTACTTACACACACCATTCAGTTGGTTGTTACATATGTGTAATTGCACAAACATTAGAGCTGCAAAATACTATGTATCAATGTACAGTACAGACCAAAAGTTTGGACACACCTTCTTATTCAAAGAGTTTTCTTTATTTTCACGACTATGAAAATTGTAGAGTCACACTGAAGGCATCAAAACTATGAATTAACACATGTGGAATTATATATTGAATTATAAACATAACAAAAAAGTGTGAAACAACTGAAAATATGTCATATTCTAGGTTCTTCAAAGTAGCCACCTTTTGCTTTGATGACTGCTTTGCACACTCTTGGCATTCTCTTGATGAGCTTCAAGAGGTAGTCACCTGAAATGGTCTTCCAACAATCTTGAAGGAGTTCCCCGAGAGATGCTTAGCACTTGTTGGTCCTTTTGCCTTTTGTCTGTGGTCCAGCTCACCCCTAAACCATCTCGATTGGGTTCAGGTCCGGTGACTGTGGAGGCCAGGTCATCTGGCGCAGCACCCCATCACTCTCCTTCTTGGTCAAATAGCCCTTGATGCCTTCAGTGTGACTCTACAATTTTCATAGTCATGAAAATAAAGAAAACTCTTTGAATGAGAAGGTGTGTCCAAACTTTTGGTCTGTACTGTATACTTACACTGTGGTTAAATACACAGGTATTAGGGACACTTAATATAAAGTGGGACCCATTTGCTTAAAGTCTTTCAAAAATGTTGTGTCCCTGAATTGAATGTTGCCCCTATTACTCTGATGGAAAGTCCTTCTGAACATGCCCTTGAATGTTTCACTAAACATGACTCTCAGGAAGTATAATACTTTGTGATGGCAAACTATCTACAAGAAGCAGAGTAATTAACACTCCTTAATGCACTCATTTTCTTAGTGTTTTAGAATGAAACTGATCTCTTTTTTTCTAATTTTGAAAATATGGTTAATAAACATGTTAAAAATTTCCCCAATGATCACTAGGCACTAGCTTGTTGTTCATCACATGAATAGCAATGGCTGACTTAAGCATAAACTGTCCCTCCTGTTACTTTCCACCCTGCCAATGTTTTGTACAGTAACAGGGTGGACATACTGTAACAGTCAATGTAAAAATAGATAAATAAGTGTTTACAGCAAATATTTGTACTTATATTTAATTTATTGTATATTTAAAAGAAAAAGTTGTTTAAATGGAATGCATGTATTTGTCAGGAAATGGCATGATCTTGATTTTGCCATTACACTGTGTTAATGTGTGTGAGTGTGCATGTGTGTGTGTGCGTGTATATGTGCGTGCGTGTGTGTGTGTGTGTCTGCGTTGTGTGGGTCTGTTTGGTGTGTGTGCAATGGTATTCCCTGTGTTATGGGGTCCAAATGTCCCCACAAGTATAGTACTACCAGTTGATTTTGACCTTGTGGGGACATATATTTGGTCTATATGAGAAAATAATAATAATAATTATAAGCCACTGAGAATTAAGTGTTTTGAAAATGTAAAATAACTGTAGTTTTGTGAGGGGGGTGGGTTTAGGAGCAAAATAATATGTTCTCTTAAAAATAATAATGCTCTCTATAATTTTAAATAGTAAAATACAATGCTAAACATATTTTGTAGCCTAATAAAAGGATAGTATAACAAATTATATTTTATAATAATAGGTATAAGTACAACATATATATATATATATATGTGTGTGTGTGTGTGTGTGTGTGTGTGTGTGTGTGTGTGTGTGTGTGTGTGTGTACAGAACCATGTATCTGTTGTAGTAAATTGTTACAATCTGCTTCTTGTATTAGGCAATATATTGACAGACATACTGTGTTTCAGTGGTGTGATGTCCATCCTGTTATGTCCTGTCCACCCTGTTACCTCATACATACATAAATTTTTATTCTAAAAGAAATGTGTTGAAATTACAACTTGTCTTAAAATAAATCAACTTTTTTTCAAGAGAATGCCTGATTATGAACACTTACTTACATACACTTAAAATACATTTGCAGGGTAAAGAGAGGGACATTTTAGCTCTTAGAAAATGAAAATATTACAATAACTGTGCATTCAAGACACTTATTAATTGAGATGAGAATGTCCTGCAACAGTGTGGACATTTGGCCTTAGCATGTTTAAAGAATTTCATGAAAAGTTCTGAGCTGGCCCAATATATTTTTCTCATAAGCTCTTCTTCAGATAAAATGATTACATCGTGGACATTTGAAAAAAAAAATTGAGAGAAAGTTACCAAGCTGAAATGGCACTGAATTATGAGAAAATATGGAAAATATTTTGATGCCTTCTGAATGCCCTGTGACATGGGGTTAGTTTTCAGAGCCACTTCACCCAAGCAGCTTTATATACACATTCATTTGAAGTTCCAGGTTGAGTAACTTCCAGGTCTTCTCTTCTCATAACATCTAATTTCTTACAATATACCTATCCTATTGTGAGTGGTTGGGTCTTTTGGTGAGACAAAGTCAAAAATATTTCATGTAACTAAACAGCCACTGTGACAGGAACATGTCAGGCCGTCAGTGCTTTATATCCTTGTTAACTCACAATTCATTATTCAATGACGTGTTTACAAGCTAAAGAGATGGACTGCTGCACACGGTGCAGTGCTGTTATGTTTTATAGACCGGCTGACACATGCTGGTGTGAGGAGCGAGCAGCCACTGTCCCTCTTCCCCACTCCACTGCCCTCCATCTGTGAATGGATGGTCAGATGATGAGGAAGGAGGAGACAGAGGCAGTCAGGAGAGGAGAGAAAAATGAGAGAAGGGAGGAGAGGTGAAAGAAAGATGATAGGGCTTCGCTTTAATTATTTTACTTGTTGTATAAAGTAAACATATAACCATAAGTTTTATATTGTTAGAAATATTTCAAGATGAACACTTACTAAGCTGAAGCAACATATGTGTATACTTGATCCATACATAAATTTTTAGAAAAACCGTGGTCAAGTGTATCAGATGGAATTCATCAGGCTTTTGAGGAATATTTATTTGTTCATCTCTCAGACATCATTGCATTGCATGATATGTACAGTTATATTGACTGTAATCTTCAAACAGATATTTGGAAATAAGTGCAGGCAACTTCAAAGCAAGATCATGTTTTACAGTGCAGTGATATACTGTAAATCCAGACTTCATTTGTGTACAGCACTGTAAAACTGACACAGAGCACTGCAAGAGAACACAAGTGTGCATATGTGACAACTTTCCCATCTGACAGATGGCTCTGGAAATACCATGAAAAACACCATGCCCTTTAAATCTGTCTAATGCTAATTATTATGTTGACATTTTCTATGTCTGTGAAGCTGAGACAGAAAAAGTAAAATAAAAAAGTTACCCAGACAGCTCTCCACATGCATATTTGTATTACACAATCCTCTCCATAGCATTTCTGAGAATAGCATACTGTTTACTGATCAAACTGTACATACAAACTCAGATATTACACATAAGGATATCAAACACTGGCTGCTAGACATTATACAAGGCACTGTTGACATGAATGTGAGGTTGATAGTTCAAGCATTTGGCTTCATGCCTGGATTCAACACAATGCCCAAATTGCTTTAGAAGTACTTTGGAAAGTGAATAAATTATAAACCTTAAAGACACTTTTCTACATTTTCTAAGTTTAGACTATGAGAATAAGTTCCCCAACAGAGTTTTGTGTGTGCAACTCTCTGTAAAGCTGCTTTGAAACAATGTGTATTGTGAAAAGCACTATACAAATAAATTTGACTTGGCTTAAATATTGTATATCGGCTAGAACACGTTACACGTTACATGTACTTACCATTATAATAACAATTAATAGTGCATAATTACATGCAAGTAACTTTAAGACAAACCCTAATCCTAACCCTAACCATATAGTAAGTACATGTAGTTAATTAATATTAAGAAGTACTAAGTATGTATAATTACACTGTAACAATGACACCTTTGAATGAAGTGAAACAGAAACATTGTACAATAAAATGCTGTTTACACTGACTACTTCAAAATATCATAGGGTTGCTTGCCGTTTCTTTGTATGTGGAAACGCACCCTAAAATAAAACCCTGCACTGTTCTGCCACTCAATTGAGAATTAATTCAATTCATAAACTCATCTCATGGATAGTTATCAGTCAGTCAAACTGACTGAACAGCAGTCACTTATGGAATGTTTCTCAGTGTGTTTCTTATTTGAGAAGCCTCTATAGAGATTTTAAAACAAATCCCAGCCATTAAAGCCCAGTGCATAATCAGCATATAATCTGTTTACATTCCCATTCCATTATCCCTCGATAAACAGCAGATTCAAAGCTTCCACACTCTGTAAACAGAGTGCTTTTGTCTGAGCGGCATATAAATTACTGCTCGCGCCTCCAATGTAACTAATAACTCTATCATTTGTAATTCAGTGCAGGTTTTTTTTTTTTCTCTTTTTCTTTATGAAGATGATAAAGTGTTGAGTCTGCAGTTCCTGGCTGCTTAGTTGTGCTCCAGGGTGACATTGCTGCTTAATCATTGTTGCCAGCGCTCTCTCATTACATATGCATTTAAACAACAGATATTAAAACTATCACGATTATTACTCACATGCTCATCCTCATAAATCTCTGTTTTAAGGACTTACTTTAAGCCTGAAGAAGTAATCTCAAGGGCTGAATGAGACAAATGCTACAAGAGATGCAACAGAGCAGGCAGTTATTGTGTGTTTTAAAGGGATCGTTCACCCCAAAATGAAAATTCTGTCATTAATTACTCACCCTCATGTCGTTCCAAAACCCATAAGACCTTCATTCATCTAAGGAACACAAATTAAGATATTTTTGATATATTTTTGAATGCTGATTCACTTTGTGCATAAACATTATTGTCGCAGCTTCTCAAAACTGAGATTGAGACACTACTGTTTATTAATGTCCTTGCTACGTACTCAGGCAGTATTTGAATGGTTAGATGTGAGTTATTTGACAGTATCACAAATTCAAAACTGACTTGGAGTCAGTCAATGAAACTCATTTTCCCACTTAATTTTTGATGATGTCAGCAAATGTGTTAATTTTAATGTGCAGCTGAAAAGCGATATATACTGGGCTTCTCAATTAAAAAAAATCATAAATAAATGTAGCCCTATAAAGCAGGATAAAGCCAATAAAATCTCTACATTGTTCCTTTAAAAAATGTACACGCCCTGAGGGGGAAGCCCATATTTTTTGCATAGCAGCCCGAGGCTCTCAGATGAGCTCAAACACTTCATTCACAACTTGTCTCTGACAATATGGCAGACCAACCGGATATGTCCCTGCCAATAATTGGCTGTCAAAGCACTAAAAGGACATGTTGTACCAGTCAGACTATTAGTGGTGCACGTATGTGACTATTTGGTCTCTGCGTGTGAGGAACTTTCACACATGGACTCTTCGTGAGATAATGTTATCAAACAGAAGCTGCACAGACTGTGACAGCTGCTAATGGAAAAAGCTGAGTTCAACTGTGGGTTTGATCTTGATTGTTCATTTTCTGTTCCACAATAAAGAGATAAGAATGTCAGTGACTCTATATTATGACTCCATGATAATTGGTACACTTTATTATATGCAGTGTAGACCATTTTTAGTCATTTGTAGATGCTTTTCACATAGTCACTCTAATGTCTATTCACTGACCCAGGCTAATTGGGAAAATGTGCCTGCGACAATGTGTCTAGAAAATGATATTACATCACATCTTTTGCATTTTTCCAACATTTACAAATTCAAATGTCCAGTGAGTGCAAATGTCAGATAAAAACACATTTACTGAAGCATTTTTAGCTTGTTTAAGTGAACAAAACTTTGCAACTGTTTTAAGATTGTCAAAATAAACAACTCTCAATTTGTTTTTAAGTTTTTATTATTTATTTATTACATTTTTTTTTTTTTGCAAAAGTATCTGTGAAATTGTATTAGTTTCATTATTTCATTTTATTGATTTATTTATTTTTTTTAAATATGTTAACATTTTCATCATATTTCATGTATTTCATTTTGTTTTAGCAATAATGAGTATACATTAAATTGATGTTACGATCGGAGACCCAGGTAAACACAGGAGACGAGAGATCCAAACACAGTGTGGGTTTATTTGGGTAAGCCAAATCAGAATCCAACATGCAGGGGTCAAAACCAAAAATCCATCTAAACTAACAAAGGAATAGGAATAGGAATAGGAACGGGAACGGGAACGGGAACAGGAACAGAACTTGAAACTCGGAAGGCGAGGAAACTGGGTGACGGAATGAAAGGACTCCATGAAGACAAACAGAAAAAGACCGGTTATTATAGGCAGGGTAATGACTATTAAGTGAAGACACCTGAGTGCAATTAACAGGAGTGCAATTACTGTGATGAAGGGACAAGGCTTTGTGGGAATTGTAGTGCCTACGGTGAGGTGCCTATGGGGAAGTGAGACCACTAGTGGACACCCAGGGAAACAGAGACCAGACAGCGTGACAATTGCATTAATTCTGATGATTATATGTTCTTATAAATTTCAGAAAATGAAACATTGTTTGTGTGTGTGTGTGTGTGTGTGTGTGTGTGTGTTTGTGTGTGGTTCATGTGTTATTTATTTCAAATAATTTCTCTTTTGTAATAAATAAAATGAGGTAAATGCAGTGGTAATAACATGGTAACATTCAAAGCTTCTAATTATTTTCACAACCACTTATTAATGATAAGCTGCTGATCATACAACATAATATGCTATTACTGTTTAATAAAACCGGATCCAACTTGGAATGTGAAAATAGCATGCAGGTTTGAATATATTATATTCGTTGATATATATATATATATATATATATATATATATATATATATATATATATATATATATATATGTGTGTA
The DNA here is from genome assembly GCF_963082965.1 of Carassius carassius. NCBI lineage: Eukaryota > Metazoa > Chordata > Actinopteri > Cypriniformes > Cyprinidae > Carassius > Carassius carassius. Next base: position 8,150,341 of record NC_081759.1, read on the forward strand.
CATTGAAATATATATTCACTAATAATCTGTCCCTGTAACCATAAGGGAAAGGAATATTTTTTATTGTTTTTTATTGTTTATTTATTTTTTATATGTTATTTTAATGCCAATAGTGGCCATTTAAGATGAAAACTGCAGTGAATTTGCAAAACTGTGTGTAAAGGCATGTGTTTTGTTTTGTTTTGTTTTTTGTCACTGGGATACAGCCTGGGATACCATTCACCCAACCATGTAATAAGCAGGGTATTTTTTTTTTCACCCTTTTATCCTAAGAGACAAGTGTGCATATTTCAGGAACAATCCCCCAAGATTGAGTTGCCACACCACCATCCATCACTGTTATGCAAAGCAACTTACAGTACAGTTACAGTGGCAATCCTCCTGGAACAACCCCAGGTTAAATGTTGAGTGGATGATTTTTAAACTATTTAAAAAAAAAATTATCAGTTCACACATTCCCATGGGAGTCATTCAAAGCCAGAGCCACTTTAAGAGCTACACTGGTATCTTATACTACAGCTATGCATCCTACTGAACAGGACAAAACAGTTTTCAAACAGCTTTTGAAAACTGTGCACATGTTTTAAGGCAACTGTATACACATGCTGTTTTTTGTATTATGTTACTTTGACGTCTGAGTTGCATCAGTGTTTCAGCGTCCCAGAAGAATGACACAAACTGTCTTTTTGATGGTTTGTAAAATTAAGTGGGATGTACATTTTTATAGACTGAGAGAATGAATGCATCATATTCTATAAACAGATGGACTAAAGAGTGTTTCTTTATTTATAGCTTTTGTATTGTATAACTCCCACCTCAAGTCAGAATACAAGAGCGAGTCCTGTTGTGTAGTATTAGAATATATGTGAATACAGCTGAAGAACTGCTTCAGGAGCAGGCATGATTAATTTGTCTCAATGTTTCACATATTTCCTCAAGATTTGTTTTCCTCATGTGTAAGCACAAGGCAAGCAGGCAAGGTGGAAGATTCATAGATATGTCATTATTTAGTGGAGGAGTGAGTTATAGTGGATTGTATGCGGAAAGCAACCAAAATCAGGAATATCATCTGACTACAGGGCAGTACAGGAATTACATTAAATGCACAAAAGCTTTTTTCTTAGGTTACATCTAAAGAAATAAATACTACAAATAGGAAAAAAATTAACCATGGTTTTATTACTCACAAAAAGCCTAAACTTTGTTTAAATTGAGGGAATGAATGGAATTGCAGGAACCAGGAAAACAAACAAAAATAAACCAAAACATCTTGTTCATACACATAATCTTCTATATATATATATATATATGTATTTTCTTTTCTTTTCTTCTTGTTACTGGTGTAGATTTGTATTTATAGTTTGTATTGAAGTCATCCAAGTCTCTTCTGAATGAAGTGTCAGTCAAGCAGGCGGCTCAGAACAAATTATGGCATCTGAAATTGCCCAGATATGAAATGTCATGCTTATGACAATTACTACACATCAATGCATTTCATTGCACAATGCGGTATGCATTTGAAGAATGCATGTCTGGTTTGTCATAAAGCCTAATGTATGTTTTCTAATAGTGAACAAGCATACCATTTGTCATCTCAATAACAACTATTTACCTTGATTGAAAACAGTCGTGTACTGAATCGGAAGATGGTTAGAAACTGGTTGAGAAAAAGGTTTGAAAACACTGGTGGTGCCTCTGTTGATTTGTGCAGATGAAGCCCTCCCTCTAGTGGTAGATATGAGCATGGACACCATCAAGGAATGTGAAAATTAATACAGAATGTTTGTCAGAGTCTGCAGCGATATATATTGTTTTCTTGTTAGATCCAGTTGCATGAATATAACTTTTCCATCCGAAGATAGTAATTGTTGTATTTAATTGTTGTAAGGAAGAGCTGTGTTTTGATTGCATTCTTAAATATGAATTTATTATTGCTCACACAATTTATAAAGATGCTGTGTTTTCATGGACTCCAGATCATATATATATATATATATATATATATATATATATATATATATATATATATATATGTGTGTGTGTGTGTGTGTGTGTGTGTGTGTGTGTGTGTTTTGAGGCTTTGGGTGTTTTGCCTTACTGACCTTTAGTACGTGTAGGCTGAGAAATGTAAACCTGTTTATTATACACAATTTTTGCTTTAGGAAAGTAGCACAGGCTGAATATGTATGGAAGTGTAAATATAAATATGAATCGTAGTATATATGCAAATTTATAAACACTGTAAGTTTGTAATTGGCAGAATAGAGTTATCTGTTCATTGGATTAGAATTGGCATGTTTCTGGTTGTTTCAAAGCTGCATGCTTCTTCCATTTCACTCAGACTTGTAGACAGTTGTTTTCCTTATATCATTTCTGCTGGACAGCTCACAGTTTAGAACAGCAAATCCACTGCGGGCCAAACTGTGCAACAGCCCAGAGTATTGCAAGCCAGGAGAAGGATGTTCTAATGAAGACTCTTGAGTCCTGAATATAACATGTATTACAGACACGCATCTTTTTGTTGTGTTACAGTACGTTTGAGTAGTAATTGCATCAACAAATACACTGTCTGCTGGACTTGATTGTGAGAGTTATAGCACTACTTATCCTCACAGGACTGACACTTTAGTTATTTCCCATGTGGGTGATTTATTAAGTATATATCCTAATGGTTTAAAACTCACCTATTTTTCTTGTTTTTGCTTTGGTGTAAAAATATCATGTCTACATGAGATCAACCCATTGCATTTTACCCTCTCTTTACAGTCAGTGCTTTGTACCTTGATCATTACTAAAAGCACCACTATAGACATTGATGCTCCTCCCAGTAATCAAATTTGGCCAAATTGTCTCTACTGCAATTTGATATTCTTGATGCTGTTCTGCTGCACTCCATTATGTACCATTGTTTATGTAATAAGAAAGATAAAAACAGTGCTAGCACAGACAATATGGTGAGATGGACAATCAAATCAAAGAAAAGGGCATTGCTATTCGCCAGTGTGTCACTTGATAATAGCTATTGTTACTGTATGTTCGAGAATTTTTGATGAATTAATTTATGATGCTACCATTAGTTATGATTTCTGGATAAGGATTTATTTTCATAGGATATAAATGATTTGAATTTGTTATTATTTATAATATGACATTATTGAATTTAAAACCATACACAGGGAATTCAGTAGGTGTAAGTCAGTAACATTTCTTTTTCTATGAATCATAAAGTCTATATTGAGTAGTCAGTCTCTCCTTGGAGAGAAAGCAAACAAATAAAATATGAGAGAATCTTCTAGTAGGAGCATCAGAAGAAATGTGTTTTATCACCCATGAATTTATGATGAGATGTAAGAGCTATATATATATATATATATATATATATATATATATATATATATATACACACACACACACTCTATACACACGAGTGTGTGACTGTTGGTGTCTCAGTTTTACCAGCATCTCAGGTGTTTCTAAGCCTATTTGTCAGACTGAAGAACACAGAAAGAGGAGGAAATCACTACATTATATTCCTACATGATTAGTTCCAGTTAATCTTAATTGTTTGACCGTAATAAGACTCACAGAAAGTAATGAGAATCACAAAACAAATAATAAAATTTTTTTTTGTAATGGAAACCAAATCCTAATGGTCCAAAAGATGCATTCTTGTTTTATTTTTTTGCATATTTGCTTCTGAAAAACATTATGAACTCACTTCAAATGAAATAATAACAATAAAAAAGTTATTGAAATTAGCTGTCGTTTATTGTTTATTCTAAATAAAGTGAGCAGATTACAGACTTTGCCTGTTCGGTGAAACCTGTCGCTCTGCAGCAGAATTAGAAACACCAGGCTCCACTTAGTGTGAACAAAATAATTAATAACAAGGCTTACTCTGGTGACAAGAACAGAGTCTTATTTAGGAGAAAAATCCATACTCTCCAACTTTTATTTGTGAACATCCGTTAAGGTGACTGGCTCTCTGCAGGTCAGACTCAGGGTGATTTAATTTGGTAATCAATAGATTTGTGTGAGAATGAGTGAGTAATCTTTATACTGTGGCCTCTCTCTCTCTCTCTGTTCTGCCCTTGAGTTTCTGCTCCACTCTTCCAGTAAAGCGTGTCCTGATTGACTCCAACTGATTCTTGTGGTTTAGACTCCAATCTAATGGAAAACATTTTGAAAGGCAAACAAAAAGAACAAGAAAGAAACAGAATGAGCTTGAGAGGGAGAGAGACATAGAGAAAGAGATAAAATATAGTTCCAGGCAATCTTAAATAAAAAATAGTGTGACATCATCTGCTTAGTTTGCATTGCTGCAAGACTCTATAAATATATTTACTCTTACTTTTTTAATTATTATTATTCACTTAATTGCCAGCTGGCTAATTATTCTATAGTTGTATGAAAATCATATATGCTATAATGTCAAAGGCAGAAAAAATAAACGTAAATTTCATGCTTTTAAAGAAAAAATAAATAAAATTAAATAAATAAAAACAGGCGATCTGTATTTTTTTTTTCAATACAAAACACTTTTTAAAATTGTAATGTTACATGCAGTAACAATTAATCAGTATTGAATCATTTTAATGCGTGAATGATTCCTGAGCTACTGATTGTAATAGATAAAAGATCAAAGATGGACAGCAGATGCAGCAGTTTGCTTTAAAAGCTGACTGTTATGATTGAAACAATCTGTTCTCACTCAAAGGCATCTGATACTACATTGTCACTATACAGATGCTACATTTAGACAGTCAAGAAAAAAATGAAAAAGTCACTTATCTGAACTCTATTCCATGTTGAAAAATCTAGCATATGCTGGTTAGGAATATTTTGAAGCATGGCTGTTGGTTTAAGCTGGTCCTAAGCAAATAGCTCCTGCTCAGGACCAGCTGAGGACCAGCTTAAACCAGCTCATGACCAGCTATGGACCAGCTTAAACCAGCAGCTGTGCTTCCAAACATGCCTAACCAGCACATGATTGTTTTTTTTTTTTTTCAACAGGGTTGATTGAGGTTTTGCACTTTCCTTGGTCTCTCAGTAGAACAATTCAGTCATTTGTTGTCCAAATCAAGTCAGAGTATTTTATGATGAAATTTACACATTTCATCCTGGAGACTCTTTGAGAAAATAACATCATGCTTTGAATAAGGATCATGACTTTATCCATAAATTCAGTGAGATTAAATAAATAAATAAATAAAAATAAAAGACCAACACCAGCGCAGTGGAGTGCAATGTAGAGGAGTCTCAAGATGCATAAATTCACAGCATTTTAATTGAATCTATCACAAGTAGACCACACCAAATGCAGGTGTAAACTCAGTATAAAACATGTTGTGCTTATCTGCTTTCTACCACTTCCAGAAGAAGTCAAAAATTTATTTTCTGTTATTTTATTTGTTGCTGAACCCATTTTCTTGTGCTCTTAAAATGTCTGGGCCCAAACCAAAACCAATTAACATGACTCAGTTGCTTTCTCCATTTTGTTGTTCTTATGGGTTTTGATCAGCTACATTCATATGCAGCACTACTTAAATTTCACAATGGCAATCTTAAAAGAAGACTATGTTCCCTTTTCTTTCCAAACCCTTTTATGGTCTGAAAAAAACTGTCCTGTTTGCTACTGTCTGGACGTTCTAGCTTGCTGCTCTGCGCTTTGCTTCTTATTTCTGTATTTTTCTCAGATTTTTCTACGATTTTTACTTCAGCAGATCAGCACAGTGCTCAAACAACAGATTTTTGGCACAAACGCTAAAACTAAAAACTCTTTGGGACTGGAATAATACTACAAAAAGAAGACTTTGCCTCCCACTGCCAGCAGCTTACATTCCGGAGACGGGTTAACAACTGCCTACATTCAAACAGAAGAGAGAAAATGCCTCCTGTTAGATCTACTTGTTGCATGAACTGCTGCAAACTTCTACAAAGGATTGTAATTCTTGAAACAAAGTTACTTGCTGGACTTCCAAAACAGGCGGAACACTCAGCAGACCGTCGTCATGGACCCTCTCAGCATACAGCCGGTGAGCCCCATGAATCTTCTGAATCTCAACCGTTTATACCAAGTGTAGAGGAACAAGCTGATCGCCACACTGATCGATGGCACAAACAGGGAGCAAGACCCAAAGGAACACGAGACATCAGATTGTCACGGGTTTCTCGAATTGCTGCAGTAGCTTCCTCTACCCCAGATTCGACTATGACAATGCTTGTGAATACTGGTATTCTACCACCCCTATACATCTTGAGAACAGATCTGAAGCATTAATGAGAAATCCCCAAATTTGATTAAACATGGATCGGACCAGCCAGCAGCTAACAGCCACTCAAGTTTGAGGTGTGAATTTCATTGACAACTTCAATCTTTTCTGGGGCCAAAAACAACTGTTTAAACCGGATGGCCTCCACCCAAACAAACTTGGTCCTAGAGTACTTAAGGACAATATCTACTTTTCCCTCAGTCATCCTTCAGCAGAGTGTGTCAATCCATTCAGCACACACACCGGGTCCGAGTCATCATGTGGTTGACATATCCCACAAGGACACTGATAACACCACGCAGCTAAAACAAGCACTGCGGACGGACACAGAGCTCCTCACAGTAGAGTCCTGCACGGGTCCATTTTTGGAGACCCACGCCCGCCCGTACCTGCAAAGTTCAGCACCAGATCCAACCCGTCACCCGTGATAATATAAAAATTAAATCCGCACCCGCCCAGACCCATTAATATTTGGCCCGTTACCCGATCCGTGCTCAACATCACGACAGTGCCATTAATGTGCTAATGAAACGAAAGTGCGCTTTGTTTTGCGCCATTCAAGTAGCCTACCATAGGCACCTAAATAGGCTATGGAACCTGATAACTATATGCAAATAAAAAAAAAATTATGCAAAAAAAATAAAAAAATACAACCCGAGTCTGTCGCTCACAAACTATGCATTTACTTTCCCTTAAGGTTACTGTGCAGGAAAAGGATATCGTCCACATTCCCAGGTTTAAGTTGCATTCTCCGTTCTTGAATTACAAATCCAGCTGTGGAAAAGTCTCTCTCGCAGTGCTGTCGCAGTGGTGGTGATGTGATGGGTCAAATGTCATATCGTTGTTGCGTATCTGTAATGGTAATTTAGACATACAAATATTGCACATATTTTTCATCCGCGCTACTACCCGCCCACAAGGAGTTAATTATCCGCCCGCATCCCTGTCCGTGAATTTTAGGAATGTCAAAATCCACCCGTTTCAGCCACTTTTATTTTTTAGGCAGGACTCTACCTCACAGACAGACTATGATGAATCAAAACAGCTACAAGATTCAGCACCCAAGGACGACTTTCTGGAAAACAGACAGGGAAGCCAGGACAACATATCACAGCCACCGGAAACACCAGAGACACAGCCCATCTCACCAGACACATTATCCCTCTCTCCAGCATCTCCACTTCTTTGCTTCTCACAGAAAATGGAGGAATTGGTGTATGCTGGGACTAAACTCTTTCACTATCACTATCAATATCAACAAACAAAAAAATGGCGGTTCCCCCAACCACCAAAGCTTGTGGGCCCTGTTCCTGTGAGAGCTCTCCGACCGCTGCCACAACACCAGGGCCCAAACCCTCAATCTGCTAAAGGGGAACCAAAAACAACTGATAGCTCTCAGTGATATGTGTCGGGTCCCCACTATAATAGCAGCAACATTCACAAATGTTTAAAGAACAAGCGGGAACCCAGTGTGCCTGTAGCTTTCTCTATTTCAGTTTTATCATGTGATAGAAAGTCTAAGGCCATCTCAAGCTGAAGGGCAAACTCATCTAATCTGCGGCCTATTATGCACCAAACTAAGATTGATGTAAAGACACAAATCACTGCCATCAAGTTAGCATCTTTAAACATTCACTCACAAAAAAAAAAAATAATGTCTAATCAATGACTTTATAACCACAAACAATCTGGATTTTATGTTTCTAAACGAAACATGGCTAGAAGACAGCTGCAATGCAACAGTCCTAAATGAAGCAGCCCATCCTAACTTTACCTTCATGAGGGTCTGCAGGACTGTTAGGAGAGGTGAAGGTGTAGCTGCTCTATTTAAAGATGTCTATCAATGGAAGCAAGTTTCATTTGGTCAGTACTTGTCTTTTGAATATCTAGGGATTGTGCTGAAAGGTGCTTCACGCATTCTGTTTATCATTATTTACAGGCCTCCAAAATACTCTCCAGCCTTTGTTGAAGAGGTCACTGAAATGTCATAAATGATTTCCTCAGAGTTTGACTCTTTTGCTATTGCAGGGGCTTTTAATATTCACATAGACAATGCAGAAAACAAAACTACAAAATAAATTATAACAGTTCAAAACACTTTTGACCTGATTCAGCATGTGCATGGACCCACACACAAAGGTGGACACACTCTAGACTTAATCATCAGTAAGGGTCTAAACATTTCATCCATTGTTATTAAGGATGTAGCACTATCTGATCACTTCTGTATTTTCTTTGATATATTGATCTCTGCTACCACTGAATCTAGATCTGTCTCTGTCAGAAGGAGATGCATAAACGAGAACACAAGTGTACTATTTATGGAGGCTATATCTTTAACACCAAACATTTCTGCAGACTCTGTTGAGTTTTTGGAACGACAATGCAGAAAAGCTGAGCGAATGTGGCGGAAGACAAAACTTGAAATTCACTACAGCATCTATAAAGACAGCCTTCATGCTTTTAATGTGAAACTAGCCACAGCTAGACAGAATTTCTTCTCAGACCTTATAAACAGTAACTTTAACAACACTCGTACTCTTTTTGCCACTGTTAAGAGACTGACAAACACCCCAAGTCAGATTCCCAGTGAAATGCTCTCAGACAGAAAATGCAATGAGTTTGCTTCCTTCTTTTCTGAGAAGATCATCAATATCAGGAAGGCGATTAGCACATCCTAAAGTAATGCAGAGGTCAGACAGATTCAGAGACAAAATTTTGGAAGACATAGTGCAGCACCTAAAATCATCAACCTGCTATCTTGACACACTTCCCACATCTTTTTTCAAAAGTGTGCTTAACTGTTTAGAAGCAAATCTCTTAGAAGTGGTGAATGCCTCACTTCTTTCTGGGACATTTCCAAACTACCTGAAAACAGCAGTTGTTAAGCCCCTCCTGAAAAAGAGCAATCTTTATAACAACATTTTGAGCTATTTTAGACCAATATCTAATCTTCATTTTATAGGCAAAATTAAAGAAAAGGTAGTTTTTAATCTGCTGAACAAATACTTAAACTCAAATGGATATCTGTACAATTTTCAATCTGGTTTTCGACCGCATCACAGCACAGAGACGGCACTCATTAAGATAATAAATTATATTCGCTTAAATTGTGACTCTGGCAAAATATCGGTGCTGGTATTGCTAGATCTCAGTGCTGCATTTGACACTGTCGATCATAACATACTACTAGAGAGACTGGAAAACCGGGATCAGGCTTACTGGGATGGTACTCAAATGGTTCAGGTCATACTTAGAAGGGAGAGTCTAAGTGGACGTCCTTGACCTGCGGAGTCCCACAAGGCTCAATTCTTGCACCGCTCTTGTTTAGCCTGTATATGCTTCCACGAAGTCAAATAATGAGAAAGAACCAAATTGCCTATCACAGCTATGTTGATGATACCCAGATTTGCCTAGCCTTATCTCCAAATGACTACAGCCCCATTGACTCCCTCTGCCAATGCATTGATGAAATTAATAGTTGGATGTGCCAGAACATTCTTCAGTTAAACAAGGAAAAATCTGAAGTCATTGCATTTGGAAACAAAGATGAAATTTTCAAGGTGAATGCATACCTTGACTCTAGGTAGCAAGTCACCTGCCTAAGTTTTCGGATGCAGCCTATGTCTCCCTCATCTATCACACCTGATTCAACTCATCAGCTCATTAGTGGAGACTGCAAGACCTGAAGTGGGTGTGTCAGATATAGGGAGACATACAAAATGTGCAATGATGGGGGAACTTCATGGAGAGGTTTGAGAACCCCTGGTGTAGGGGCAGAGTTTGAATTTTTGTATGTTGGTGGCATTTTTGTCTCTAATCCCTGTTAATTTCAGCTCTGCTGGATATCTACATGCCCATAGTGACACCTAGTTTTTGAGGTTCACAAGCCTGGCCATTGTACATGTCCTTGTGTACTTCAAGCTACCTTTGGTGTACATATGAGCCATAAATGAAAGTGTAAAGCTATTAAAGAACAGCAAAAATCTTTAGCCAGAAGCCCTAAATAGACTGCATGATTTTTGGTTGTCCCAGATGAAAGATTAGCATTGTGAAACAATCGTGATGATTTCTGTGATTGTGGCTGCTAATCAGTGCTCTTATGTTGTAAAGTGGTTCAAAGACAGCCGTTGTCATGGTCTTGTGACCAAAGATAGCCTACGATACAGCATGATTATTCCACAGTGTTTGCTGTTAAGATCCACATTTACTGAACAACCAATAAAACATAGTGCATAGACATAGACATAGTGCTGAAACATAAAACTGCTTACCTCAAGCTCTTATACCTTCCTCTTTCGCCTCTTCAACTTTTTTTCAGCACACATAAAAAACACAACTGCTAAAGTGTGATTATCATGCTCTTTTAGTTTTCACTAGTGCATGCTGCTGATGTTCTATTGTTCTATAGAAACGGGTATCATTGTGTACACGTCAATAGCAGTCATCATCGCATAGTCTACACACATGTTGTAGCCAAGTTTATTAGATCCATGTTGCACAGTGTAACCTGCAGTGATATTACCTGATTGCTAAAATTATGCAGTGTGTTTTGGACTTAAAGCAGGGGTGTCGAACTCCATTCCTGGAGGGCCACAGCCCTGCAGAGTTTAGCTCCAGTCCAAATTAAACACACCTGATCCAGCTAATCAGGTCCTTTAGGCTTATTTAAAAAGCACAGTACATGGTTGAGTAGAGTTGGAACTACACTCTGCTGGGCTATGGCCCTCCCGGAACTGAGTTTGACATCCCTGGTCTAAAGAAACCTGCTCTTTTTTGCTTAGATATTTACTTTCATCACTGAACATTTAACTTTATTTTACCTCTTTTATGATTTTACTCTGTATACCATTTCTGCCAAAAATGCAATATTTCATTCTCAATCCCACTGCTAGCGTATATCAAAAACCCATTCGCTTGCAAAATAGCAATGAAGTTATTTGTTGTTTGCTACCTCAGATTCTTTATAACCACCCTGAGAAATATTCTGTGTAGCTCTCAACAGAAGCACAAGCATATCAAAAAAGCTGAGTCCTCGAGCTACGCATTGTTCTTATGCCAAGAATAATAAAAAAGTTTTCTTCCTGTCGCCTGTTTGTGTCTTGGGGAAAGCCTTGTTAAGAGGCTGGATTGGTGCCTCAGTTATTGTTTGAGAAATTCATGGGAAGAAGCATAAAAAAGGGAACCACTTGTGCATTCAGTTGTAATTTATGGTCCTACATTATCATAATGACACACAATTAGCAACAGGTTTTTGAAGACATCTGTAAGTAATGTTACATGAATAATGAAAACAGACATACAGAATAATGTGTGTGTGTGTGTTCTTTTCGGTTGTTTGAAAGATTATGCAATTTTGATCAAATGTAAATTTTCTAATAAATTATGCTTCTGATCTGCACAACACAAGGAGTGTGTTTGTGTACATTTCAACTTTGAGTAGATCAGAAACACTTGAAGTTTTAAAGTGAAATGTCATTTGTTAAAACCCTGATTTATATAATCTAACATCCAGCAAAAGTTATAGATTAAAAGATTAAAAGTTATAGATTGTAATATATGAATCTGTAACATTCAGCAAAGGAGCCGAAAGACAATAAATCAAAAACTGACAATATAACAAAGAAATAGACAACTTTCTGGCTGTTCTCCCAGCACTTTTAAAGCATGAGGGAAAGCTACATTTTTCAAATGACAATATGTTTTTCAAAAATAAATAATTTAGTGATTGATAAGAATGTAGAATGATAGGGGCTCACATGGTAGGGGGTTTTCAGGTTTTTTTTTATATATATTGATGTTTCATGGAGAGAATGCTCAATTAAAGAGATGAATTGTTTGAAGAGAGATTTTAATTGGTGGCTAATTACATTTCATTAGATTGCCAAGAACATGGAAATCCCAGCACAATCACAAGGCACTTTCAAAACGTCTCTCAGTTATACGGGCTGAGTAAAGAGTGTAGAATAGAACTACAATAAGACACGCACAGAGACATTACTTAAACCATTAAAGGAGGATAACAATATGCTGGCATTTACTCTGCTGCCATTTTAATTTGAATCAAAGATAATTAGTTTTTATCTGCTGTTTCTCCTCTTTATCACTTCTTTCTCTCTCTCTCTCTCTCTCTCTCTCTCTCACACACACACAGCTATTCTTCAGTAAAATGCTCTCTAAAATGAGAACACTCCTTCCTCATCACAACCTGTGTCTGAATAGTAATAGTTAGTTGTAAATCATAGTTGTCTCTAAAAAAGGCAAGCTTATTAAAAATATGGAAGATCTATTCCATGCCAACTTGATGCTTTAACAAGAAATATTTAACATCACTGCAAACTCACAAGCAACACAACTATCTAATATCTATCTGATGTTTTATCCTCATTTATATTTGAATTTCAGGGATAACAACTACATCAAGGATTTCCCACAGCTGGCTGATGGGTTAATGGTGATTCCTCTGCCGGTGGAGGAACAGTGCCGAGGAGTTCTGTCGGAGCCTCTGCCCAACCTGCAGCTGCTTTCAGGTGAATCTGACATATATGGTACAGAACAAACGGAATAAACGTCACATTTGATTATATTTTGATCTAAACCACTAGATGGCACAAAACCTCTCAGCAGCAGTTTCCCTAAACAGCATTTTATTGTCAGCTTTAATTTGACAAGGCAGTGTTCTTGTAAATGATTTTCAGTTTTGTTCAAGTTAATTTAAATAAATAACCAAAGAATATGTGAAAGTGTGGTATCTGACAAGAATTTGCCCTGCTGTTGTTGCTAAAGGCACAATAATTAATAGCTGGTTATATGCAAATGGTTAATATGGTGTCCACCTCAGTGATAGTCACTATGTTTATAATGAACCCATCATATTTAAAAATATGATATTAATCATTATAAAAATGTTCTGTATTTTTAAAAATAATTAGTGTATTCATTGAAAAAAGAAGTTCATAAACATAAAATAGCACACCTGCAGCTGAAGTGATTGTTTTGAACATGCAGCTGAAGTGATTATTTTTAACAAGTATTAAATTGGATTTTATGTCAAACATTATTTCAGTATTTGTATCAGTACTAAAAGGCACCCCCTCATACCTTATACATGTATACGATTTTTAAACTAAGGTAAACCCCCTTTAATTATACACTACCGAAATAATGAAAAGCACATTTTCCTTAAGGTGTGCCTTTAGTGAACTATCATCTGATTTTCTCTTGTCCTCTGAGGGGTTTTGCAGTCTTTTCCCTTAGGTCCACTTATCATGTTAGAAGCTAGTTCGTTTTTATAAACAATGTTTGAGATGCAGTTATTAACATATGTCTGTGACTCCTGGACAGTCTGTGACTGATTCATATAGGGTTGGTACAGGTATGTCTAGATATATATGTAACGTGAAGGTTCGGTATGTGGTGGTAGATCACTCTTTATGATAATAAACAGCACTTTTTACTGAACACCGTCACAACAACAACACTTCCTTAAACACAGCCTTTCACGTGACGTCACTAACCAATGTGAAGCAAGGACTTAGACTGAGATAAACGTGAGTGAATTCAGCAGAATATCCTTACTGCATTAAATATGTAAACACATAAAGGTGTAAATAATTAACTGACTAAACATTGTAAATATACTTCTAGTATATTAACTCAAATATAAATCATATTAAATTCTAAGCATAACTTTCCAATATGAAATATGAATTCCACTTCTAAACCTTACATTTCCTCCCCCTCCCACAAAAGAAACGTCCCTGTTTCCCATCAAATAAACAAGTAACAGTAACCACAGCAATAAACCAACTGTATCAGTTCAGAACATATTCCTTCAGGAATCTTGGAGGTCTAACTGAACGTTTCCCAGGGCATAGCAAAAACCCAGAAGCATGAGGAGTGGAGGGGACAGTGTCAAACTGGCCTACTGGGCCAAAGGAGGGGGCTGAGCAAGACTGAGTCAGGGGAGAGCGGGATTGGGGGTGTGGTCGGGATTGTGGATGGCCAGTGGGAGGGACTAATGAGGGAGTATTGCCCTGGCCAGATAAGGTGTAGCTCCTCGTGGCTGCAAACTTTAAAGGCTTAAAGGGCAAAGCACCTGATAATGCAGTCAAATGAGGGAGTTGAGACTGCAAAAAGTCACGTGTAGGTGTCTCATGTCCACAATCTGGCACAAGAGCATAGTAGGGTCTGATACGGTTGTAGTGGACAATCTGGGACTTATCAGACTGATCCAGGATATAGTGAATCCTGTATGTCACTCCAGGAGGATCCACATCAGATCCTAGGCACTCTAATATTTCAAAGGGGCCTTTCCAATGAGGAGCAAGTTTTTGTTTTGCTGTAGTGGGGTCATTTAACCAGACAAGGTCTCCCGAACATAGAGAGTGTGCTTAACACTCTTGTCATACTGTCGTTTCTGCTGATTGTGGGCATAATCTCTGTTCCATGCAGCAGAACTGAAAGCGGACTGAAGTTTCTGTGTCAATTGTGCAACATAGTCAGCAGGAGAACTCGTACTAGACAAAGATGGTGTGTTGTTAGGTAACAGCATGTTGACAGGCTTCCTGGCTTCATGACCATGTGTGAGGAAGAATGGTGTGAATCCTGTTGTAGAGTGTGGGTTGGTATTGTAAGCCAAAGCAACTTGGTAGAGGCAGTCATCCCATTCCCCAGACTGCTGAAGAAGTGTCTTGGCTAACTGATCAATAAGTGTCCTGTTGAACCTCTCAATCATGCCGTCACACTGAGGATGATATGGGCTGGTTCGTGTTTTCTGCACGCACAGCAGGTCACACAGATGTTTCACCAGGTCAGATTCAAACTGACGTCCCTGATCAGATTTCCGGGATACCATGCTCACAGATGAAGTTTTCAAACAGACATTTCGCTACTGTTATGGCGCGCTGGTCTGGAATGGCATAAAGGTTGACATACTTGGAGAAATAATCTTGGACAACAAGCACATACCTGTTGCCACGACTCGTGATGGGGAGCTCAAGTATGTCAGCTGCAACCTTTTGGAATGGCTCAGTAGCAACAATTGTTTTCATTGGCGCTCTCTGATAAGGTGTGGGACTCCGTCTGGCGTCACATGGAGTACATTGCTTGCACCACATCTTGATGTCACGTGACATAAAGGGCCAGTAGCACAGCTGTTGAGCACGTTTCAGGACCTTATCAGCAGATGAATGACCAGTTACAGGATTTCCATGCAGCGTCTGCAAAACAGTGTCTTTCAAAGCATGAGGGACAATCAGTTGATGGAGCACTGATGTTGTGGATGGGTTGAAAACTTTACGGCAGAGTACACCATTATGAAAAGTAAGTCTGTGGAATTCTTGCCAAAGTGCCTTCTCAACAAGTGTGCGTTTTTTCATGCGCCAGTATGGGGTTTTCTGTCCCTTAACTGTCCAGCTAATAACCTCTGACAGTACGGAGTCTCGCTGTTGTTCCTTTTTAAAATCCTCTTCAGGGAACTGAAGCACAGATGTGGAGGAGACAGACTGTTGAACACACTGTGAGGAGGCCGGAGGAGGTTGTGGTCCAGTCAGGTTACAGCAAACTGGCTTTGTATCAGTACTGCAAAGGCTGTGATGTACAAAACTGACCGGACTAGACAGACTCACAGGACTCAGACTAGAATGTCTCTTTTCAGAGTGCAGATTACCAAAAGCACTGGAGGAGGTGCTCTGCTCAGTTGGTCTGATGTCAGCAGGGCGACGTGACATTGCATCTGCATTGAGGTGACTGTGGCCATCCTTGTGAATTACAGTCCATTCAAAAGGATCAAGTTCAAGGGCCCAGCGTGCACGGCGACCAGTTCTGTCATTGTCAATGGGTATTTTTCTGAGACCCAGGAGAGGTTTGTGGTCAGTTACAATAACAAAGGGCTGTTTGTAAAGGTAGTGGCGAAAATGTCGCACGGCCCAGACAATGGCCCAGAGTTCTCTGTCATATGTTGACCATTTTCTTTCTAGTTTTGTGAGAACATGACTAGCATAAGCAACCACTTTTTCTTGATCGCCTTGTCCCTGAGCAAGCACAGCACAAATTGCAGAGCCTGAAGCATCTGTGTAGAGGGAGAATGGGACAGTAAAGTCAGGGAATGCAACCACTGGAGGGTTTGTGAGTGCATGTTTCAGGTAAGTGAATGCATCCTGACATTGAGAAGTCCATTGGAAAGGTGCATTCTTCTCTGTGATAGCATGTAGAGGGACACTGTGATGTGCAAAGCTTCGGATGAATTTGCGGTAATATGAACAAAGTCCCAGAAATGCTCTTACTTCTGTAGCTGACCGTGGAGTAGGCCAGTCTTGGACACTTTTCACATTCCGCGGGTCTGGCTGAATGCCATCTTTGGATACAACATGACCCAGAAACTGTACTTGATCCCTGGCAAAACAGCATTTTGAGGGATTTAGCTTCAGGCCACTTGACTGGAATCTGGAGAGAATTTCTTCCAGGTGCTGGGGATGTTCACTGAAAGAGCGGCTGTAGATGAGGACATCATCCAAATACACTAGGCATGTTCTCCATGGGAGGCCACAAAGTACCATTTCCATCAAGCACTGGCATGTGGCTGGAGCATTGGTGAGACCCATTGGCATAACTTTAAAGTGATAAAGGCCACTAACTGTTGTGAATGCTGTTTTTCACGGTCTTCCTCCTGCAGCTCGACTTGCCAATAGCCATGTTGTAGGTCCATTGTGGAGAACCAGGCAGAGCCCGACAAAGCATCCAGTGCGTCATCGACTCTCGGAAGAGGGTGGGAATCTTTGATTGTCACTGTATTAAGTTTTCTATAGTCCAGGTAGAAACGCCATGTGCCATTTTTCTTGCGCACCAAAACAACTGGCGCAGCCCAGGGACTGTAGCTTTCTTCAATGACATCTGCCTTTAACAGGTTGTCAACTTGAGTCTGTATTTCAGCTCTCTGTTCTGGTGTCACTCTGTAGGCTCTCTGTTTACTTGGTGTGGCCTCACCAGTGTGGATTTGATGCTTGATGATGCTCGTGCGACCTCTGTCCTCTGAGTGTTTACTGAATACTGCTGAGTATTTCTGAAGCAGTGATTTCAGAGACTGAACTTGGGAAGGTGAAAGGTCGCTGTCATTTATCTGGACAGATGGAGCTATATCATGCACAGGGGAGGTTTCACATCCTGTCCCTTCCCCTGATACTACGTCAACAGATGAAACCGAATGAAACTCAACTGAAAATCAACCTGAATGCAGCTCAACGTCATCTCGGGAGGGATTTAAGATTCGAACCACAGTTGTACCATTCTGAACCTCACTGAGACAATGTGCCACAATGATGTCACATGATGGGTTGGGCATGTGAACACCATAATAGTCAGTTTGCCCCTCAACAGCAGCTACTGGAAGTTTCCCTGACGGTTGGAGTCAGAGTGCGGATATCGTTCAGGAGACTTGAAGCAAACACTACCTCTAGCGTGTGGACTGGCATCCCTGTTTCCCCCTGGAGCAGGACTAGGGCTGCGTCTGTATCTGTTCGTATCATCCTTGTCATGGCGACCATACTTGGAGTACTGATAGGACTGGCGTGAGGGAGAGCGATGCCGGTCACGTCTGTCATTGTCATGCCATTGACGGTCTCTCTGAGTAACAGGGGAAGGAGGACAACAGTCATAGCAGGACCCTGGATCACGACCATGATACTGCTCAGGTGAGTAATTGTCTCTGCGGTGTTGTCTGTTATAATAGGGTTGTGGAGAGACACTGCATGCACTGTATCGAGCATCGTCGGAGGAAAACCTTTCAGTTTGGGAGTCCAGATGCTGAGCCAGGTAGCTGTGTTTTTCTCTTAATAGGTGTACTTCACTTTGTAAGCTGTTGACAGTAAGAGTCAGCTGCTCAACTGCATGCAGAAGCTTATTATCAGTAGGTTTAGGACAAACCATAGCTACCTGCTCTGAAGATTGAGAGTGTGGAGACCCTACAGTTGTCAGTTGGAGCGCTGCACGTGCCCTCTCACAGCGACTGGCGATGCGCAGGGCATCCTCAAGATCCTCCGCACCCATCTCATGGACTTTTGACTGAAGATTTGGGTCCAAGCCAGCAACAAAGCGGCAAAATTTTTCACCCTCCAGTGCATTGTGGTCATAGTTGGGAAAGGCTTCTAATACAAGACGAGTGATGTCAGCACTGTACACATCCAAACTTTCACCTGGTCGACGAGGTCGAGCATTCACATGTGTCTGGAAGAATGGCAGGGAATATATTGGTCCAAAAACGTCCCTGAGTTTCTCCTTTACTGAATCATAGTCCTTCTGGATCGAAGAAGGAAGACTGTCCCAATACAGAAATGCAGCATCTGCTAGGCGAGTAGGGATAACGGAAGCCATCACCGTATATAGATCTGTATAAGTTGAACTCATAGCCTGCACTGCTACTTCAAAACGTCGAGACCAACTTGTGAATGATTCAGTCCCATCTCCTTTAAAAGCAGGTGGAAGATCAATTTTTAGGGCAATGGAGACAGCACATGTGGCTAGAGAAACAGCACCTGTTGATGTAATGTTAGCATCTCGCCGTCGTCGTGTGGGGGAAGACTGCAGCCCAGTTTCACTTTCATCAGCCGACATGGTGACAAAATGTCCAGTCCCAAAACTCACCGCAATAGTAAATACCGCAATAGTCCCTTAATATCTCCACACTAGTTTTTAGGTAATCCACTGCTCTCAAAGAGTGTAAAATCCAGATAGCACACACACACAAAAAAAAAAAAAACGTCACAACAACAACACTTCCTTAAACACAGCCTTTCACGTGATGTCACTAACCAGTCAGAAGCAAGGACTTAGACTGAGATAAACGTGAGTGAATTCAGCAGAATATCCTTACTGCATTAAATATGTAAACACAAAGGTGTAAATAATTAACTGACTAAACATTGTAAATATACTTCTAGTATATTAACTCAAATATAAATCATATTAAATTCTAAGCATTACAACTTTCCAATATGAAATATGAACTCCACTTCTAAACCTTACATATATTATAAAAAATAAAAAAATAAAAAAGCAAGCCTTAAGTATGTGATTAATTATATGAATCTAAAATACCAGTAGACAGTTTGAGTTCTGGTTTGTTGTCATTTATTCAACACTGATTTGCACATAATTGGAAAAGAGCTCAGAAACACAGATGTGACAGTGGTGGGAGAGATGTGGGCAAGGTTTATTTTGTCCTTCTCATTCTTTACAATTTCACTGGGTTCAAAAGAACAAGAAAAAGCCTGTTTTTCATGATAAATCCCCTTTAAAATAGTACATGACACAAGGATCTGACAGTAATTGTTGCATCGGCTCAGTGGACGGCCGGTCTCGGTCTCAATGACTCGGAGACAGAGAAACCAGCAGAGCAGAAAGCATAAATTTCTCCCTCATATCGCTTTTGATCACAGCTGTCTTTTCATTTATTTGTTTTCGCTCCGTTCTTTCTAATGTGGACTCCGCACAAATGTGGGCTCCAATGACAAGTGGCTAATTCAATAACAGCTTGTCTTTTTTTTTTCAGGAGTGATAGAGGAGAGTTGTTAACACTGATTACGGTTCTCAGTTTTGCTGCAGCAGTTCAAATGAGATTTAAACAATTAATGCATCTGTCAGCATGAGAAGAAAGAAGCATGATATAGCTGATGCGATGGTTTGTACACTGTACAAATAGGATAAGCAGAACTTCATTTCGAAAACAGGCAGGGCTTGGCATCAAAGGCTTTGTTACCTCTTGCTCCAAAGTGGTCCGTAAAGTTTTTTTTTTTTTTGACCCACTTAAGTAGGACTTAAATGTAATGTCAAATAACATACTGCAGCGTGTTAGTCAACACATCAAAATAAGTGTACTTTTTTTTTAATACACCGAAAAAAACAACGTGATCTCATGAGAATACGTGTGTATTCTTACGTTAAATGTGGTTCTACCACACGTACATTTAGTTACGTTTTCATGCACATAAAAACGTACAACTTTGACGTATTTATAGCAGTAAAACGTACAAATACTTCTGTGTTAGCAGCTAAAAACACGTAAATATTCTAACGTAAAGTGTAAATGTATATGAATTCCCATGTATTAATATTAAAATTGTGGCTTTAATGATATAAATCTGTTGTATTTAATTGTCATATCAATACATCTTTTATTGAATTTATTGAGAGCAGTTTACTCATCTACTTAATAGGAAATAACATTTCTGTGCATGCTGCAAACTCGTTTCGGGGGATTACATAATGTTAAACGAGACTACACTTTGAAACCTTAAAATGAATACAATTTATGCAATTGTTTAACCATTTTGTAATATTTTTGCTGTGCGATTTTCTCCTATCCAATGGCTGACAATACAACAATAGATACACAAAAGCACAGCATAAAATTACAAATCACATTCATTTTATTTGTTTGCTGTACTCCATATCTTTATAATCCAGATGTTTGCAAGGAACATATCCAAATTCAGCCCTTTATCAATCGTTCCTCTTCATTCTCAGCAGCAACAGCGACTGTCACAGTCAAAGCCCGCACTCGTTATGATTAGTGATGTCCGATTCGTGAACGAATCGTTCAATTTAACCCGTTCTTCTTAGTGAACCGGTTGAACCAGTTCACCAAATCGAACTGAATCGTTTGAAAAGGTTCACGTCTCCAATAAGCATTAATCCACAAATTACTTAAACTCTTTTAACGTGACTGACACTCCCTCTGAGTCAGAATAAACCAATATCCCAAAGTAATTCATGTACTCAAACAGTACACTGACTTAAGTGCTATGAAGACCGAACTGAAGATGAAAACCAAGCCGAGCCAGATGACGAACGAACACGCCCACTGCTGGAGCAGTTCTCGTTCTCGAGTCAAGAACCGGTTGCATTGGTTTTGGGATCACCAGTACACTGAACCGAGAATCGTTTCTGTCGGACGTGTGCGATTTGAGAACCGATGAGCTGATTCTCGTTCTCGAGTCAAGAACCGGTTGCATCAGTTTTCGGATCACCAGTACACTGAACCGAAAAAATTTTGGTTACGTATGTAACCACGGTTCCCTGAATAGGGAACGAGATGCTGCGGTGACGTCACCATATGGGAACACCTCTCGGTGTGATGAATGTCTGAAGCCCTATACCATCCCGCCAATCCTATTGGCCAAATAGCGCTTGGCACAGCCCTACGCATGCGTACGCATCGTATACCTGAGTGTTGCGCGCTATTTCGCTCAGATTTCATGAACTGAATAAATGCTATCAAGGTACGGAACGGCCGGGTACGCAGCATCTCGTTCCCTATTCATGGAACCGTGGTTACATACGTAACCGAGATGTTCCCTTTCATAGGTCACTTCTATGCTGCGGTGACGTCACCGTATGGGAACCCTATACCATAACGCCTGACTTACCTGATAGTTGGAATCCAAGGAGAGCATCTGCTCAAGCAGACAGAACCCGGGAGCCAGGAGCCATGCTCACATCCAGATTGCAAAACTTGACAAAAGTGCTCGGTGAGGAACATCCTGCCACAGCAGAGACATCATTTATAGAAGAACCACTGAGAAAGCTTGTGATGAAGCCACTGCTCTCGTGGAATGAGCTCTAACTCCTAAGGGCGAAGCGAGTCCGCGCCTCATAGGCTAAAGATATCGTCTCCACCAGCCAATGGGACATGCGCTGCTTTGTGACAGCATGGCCTCTATTTTGTGTCCTAACAGACAAAGCTGGTCAGACTCACGCCATGGAGCTGTCCGATCAACATAAGTCTTCAGCGCCCTGACAGGGCAAAGACTCAGATCTCCTGACCCCGCCTCTGCAGGGGGTAAAGCCTCCAAGACCACTTGTTGAAAGTGAAAAGGGTTCGAAGCGACCTTAGGGACATAATTAGGCCTCGGTCGCAGCAATGCTTTCACAGAGCCTGGTGCAAAATCTAGCACGAGGGCGAAACAGAAAGAGCCTGTAAATCCCCAACTCTCTTGAGGGAGGATAAAGCCACAAGAAGAACTGTCTTTAAAGTAAGGATTTTATCCGGTATAGTTTCAAAGGGCTCAAACGGATGCCCTGATAAACCTTGCAACACAATGGATAAATCTCATGAAGAAACTCGCACAGGGCGGAAAGGCCTCAGCCGTCGCGTACCCTGTATAAAACGAGAGACCAGCGGAAGACGGCCCACTGAAGCACCATCTATATATACATAGTTAGCTGAAATGGCTGCCACGTAAACTTTCAGAGTGGCTGGCGTTACTCCATCAGAGAAACGGCCTTGAAGGAACTCCAGTACTGAAGCCACTCGGCAGTAAACCGGATACATATTACGAATTCCACACCAGGTCGTAAACAGTTTCCATTTGTAAGCATATAAGCGTCTCGTAGAAGCTGCCCAAGAATTCATTATAGTCTCGGTGGTTTCAACAGAAAGACCGGGACATATTAACTCACTCTGCTCAGAGGCCACGCCCACAGCTTCCATAGATCTGGTCTTGGGTGCCAAATCATTCCCTGTGCTTGCGATAGTAAGTCCTGTCTGAGGGGAATCTCCCATGGAGAGCCCGCTAACAGACTGACCAGATCCGCAAACCACAGCTGTGTGGGCCACCACGGAGCCACCAGCAGCAGCTGCTCCACTCTGTCCAGCCGTATCCTGATAACACCGCTGGAATTAGACGAATCGGGGAAAAGCATACAAGCTGGTTCTGGGCCAATTGTGAGCTAACACATCCAAGCCTAGGGGCGATGGAGGGCATAGGGAGAACCACAGCGGGCAATGCGTAGTCATGCTCGACGCGAATAAGTCCACTCTTGCTTCTCCAAATATTTGCCATAAAAGGCTCACCGCTCACCATTCCCCCTGCTCCAGAGTCTGTCTGGATAGCAAATACGCTCCGAAGTTCAAACGTCCGGGGACATGAACCTCTCGGATCGACCGAAATCTGTTCTGAGACCAAAGAAGAATATTTCTCGCCAGTCTGCACCGGGGCGAGAGCGTAATCCTCCTTGAAGATTCAGATACGACACAACTGCTATGTTGTCTGACCTGAGTAGTACATGACGGCCGATCAGCAGATTCAAGAAATACTGGAGAGCTAGAAAAACCACCAGTAATTCCAACCTGTTTATATGCCAACTGCGTTGTGTCACCGTCCATACTCCGTGAGCTGGGCGCCCTTGACAAACAACTCCCTAACCGGTCAAAGACGTGTCCGTCGTGACAGTCTCTCGGAAAGCACAAATCCCCAGCCGAACTCCAGCTAGAAGGAATTCGGTTGACATCCATTGTCTTATTGACATAACACACCTCCGTGTCACCGAAATCGTCCGATGCGGAAGACATCGGGGTGAAATGTTCTGGCTTGTCGTCCACCACTGAAAAGGGCGCATATCAAGTAAGCCCAGACGTATTACAGGGGATGCCGCTGCCATTAGACCTAAAAGTCTGAGGCACAAACTCACCGTCACTGTGCGACCCACTTTGAAGTGACGCACGCATGACGCGAGAGACTGAGCGCGCGGGAGAGATAGTCTTGCTGTCATTGCGTGAGGGTCCAAGTCTATTCCCAGAAGGTTATCCGCTGAGAGGGAATTAAAACACTCTTCTAGAAATTCGTGCATAAGCCCAGGCTGTTTAGATGAATCAGCACAAGATCCCGATGGGAGTGTGCTTGAGTCTGCGATTGTGCTAAAACCAGCCAATCGTCCAGGCAATTCAATACACAAATGCCCTGGAGCCGCAACGGGGCCAGAACTGCGTCCATGCGTTTCGAAAATACTCGATGAGCCAAGGCTAAGCCGAAAGAAGAACACAGTATTGATACGCTTTGCCCTCTAAAGCGAATCTGAGGAACTTCCTGTGTCTCTCGATGATCTGAATATGAAAGTATGCGTCCTTCAGATTGAACGTGACAAACCAACTGTTTGGTTGAATCTGAGACAGAATAGACTTTACCGTTAACATCTTGATTTTGCTCATCTTGAGTGCAAGATTCAAACGACGTAAATCGGCACTTTTATTTATTTTACCAAAATAGCGGCTGTAAAACCTGACTCCATCTGAGAGGGGTCTACGTTTATAGCCCCTATTCCCCGCAGAGATGCTCCTGCAGCAGCACCAAGATTTGGTTAACAACCATGGGAAGATTTCCACGGCAAAAAGCTCACAGCGTCCGTAAGCACGGAAAGCGCATGCGTCAAAGTCGCTGCGTTTCGTTGTGTATAGTCCTGAAGCGTATCCACGGCAGGATTTAATCCAACAAGATAAACATCGGCAGAAAGCGGCAGCTGTGTGAGGCGTCATAAACTGGCCATCTTTGTCAGCTTCTTGTGCCGTCCCTCAAACTCTGAAGGCTGGATTGTGCAGAGTGTCTGAGGGGGCGCTCAAGTAATAGCTCGATCCAATGATGCTCGAGGTGCCTTTGCTGCGAGACAGTCGGTGTTAGAGCATGGGGACTGCAGTGAGAGGGTTGGATGTGCATTAGCGGTCCAACAGCGCTCTCTAATGGAGGGCACAGTCCCTGACGAACAGGAAGGGAAGCGCATGCGTCAAAGTCGCTGCGTTTCGTTGTGTATAATCCTGAAGCGTATCCACAGCAGGATTTAATCCAACAAGATAAACATCGGGCAACGCCGCTAGCGAGAACGCGGCAGCTGTGTGAGGGGGATGGTTGTTTATCCACCACGCGGGTAACCACATTCAACAGCTCACTGAGGAAGGGGAGGCGCGTTTTTCCTGTCCGCTCTGAGGGAGAGAACCGCATGCGTCGGCCAGAGCCTACTCTGAGTCCGAAGCCGCGGTGGACAAACATAGTTTGTAAAAGCAAATCTGCTGATTAACACACTCGAGTGGGGGAGAGCGAGCAAAGTGGAAAAAACTCCAGCGCATCACTGTATTCATAGTCCAAGCCGCACACATCGCCCCAAACCACCACCTTGTGCGGGGCCTCGGCGACCGCAGAAGCGTAACGGTGGGGGTTAGACGCGAGGCGACCTATAGAAAATACACTCCAGAGCGCATAACTGTAGCCGCAGAACATGTAGAGAGGCTGCTAAATGAACCTCTCATGGGTGCCTCCCCATGATAAACCCATTATATGGCTCTTACCTTCCGTGTGATGTGCCCAGATGTGCCCAGCTACATCTGATTCAAATATTATTATGCTAATTAACAGTGAGCGGTGGTTTCAGACATTACAGTGCTTCATTCGCACTGACTCTTATTCTGTCTGAAAGAATGAAAAGACCGAGCTGAAGGTGGAGCGATTCGATCAATCAGATGAAAGGAGCGCTTCAGCCTACTGTCTTGTCCATGTTCTCTCACTTGAATCCTCTTCTTGAGATTTGAGTCTCTGACCTTCTGCAAGCCCCGCCTTGTTCACACAGTGATTGACATGGCGAGAGGGGGCGGACACGTGATCGGCTCGGAATGCATTTTCAATGTGCACTTTGAATTTTGCTACATTCATTGCGGGACATTGAATGAAAATGCAATCGTAAGTGTCTTGACTGTGAGTGTTAATGCATTTAAGAAAAATAGCATTTAAATGATAATTTTGCCACAGTTTTTGCTTTCATTTTACATATTAAAACTGGTGTATGAAATGGCAAATGAAAATTATTAAAACTGGTGTATGAAATGGCAAATGAAAATTATGTAATTTAATTTTCATTTTCATTTTGCACCAAACGTTGCACAAATGTATTGGAAAATTTAAATGTAAATACAGAAATGCATTGCCATTTTACATATTGCATTGTCATTTTGCATATTAAATTCAAAATTGAATATTGCTACCCATATGCTTCCATACTGATGATTCTGAACTGCAGCATGTGTACGGTGTACATTTTAGGACATCCTCAGACCTCAGTCATCAAATGAAAAGGCGTCATGCCTCAGACTAAAAGGCTTCAGTCATCAGAAAAAACGGCATCGCGCCTCAGACTGAAAAGCTTCAGGTCTCAGGAAAAACGACGTCAGGTGTCAGGTCTCATACAATAAACGTTAGGTATCAGATGAAACGGACTCAGGCAAAAAGTCATCAGACGAAACAGACTCAGGCAAAAAGTCATCAGACAAAACGGACTCGGACAAAAATTCATCAGACGAAACGGACTCGGACAAAAAGTCATCAGACGAAACGGACTCAGGTGGAATATAGCGTTGCCCCGCCCCATGTGACGTCACACGCACGCCGTTCACAGGAAGTGGTATATCATGGTTGATTGATGGCAAAAGGAGGTAAGCAGCGTTTATATTTTAACAGTTTTATTCAAATGTTACACTTATTAAGTTATATAGGGAAGATAACATGCTTTTCGAGAGTCTTGTGTGCACGTTTAGAAAGTTAGTTAGCCATATTGCAACTAGCGAGCTTTTATTTTGGTAGTAAAAGTAGTAAAATTACCCTTACGAAAAATAACCATGGTTTTACTATCAAAAAACAAATGGTCGATATAGTTAAATCATGGTATCCACAGATTAACATGATTTTGCTACTAACCATAGTTTAACAAACAAGATGGCGCCGCACATGGCTGCTTCAGTGCTTGGCTCTCCAGTGTTTGTACTGTTTTTGTTCGTTTTTCCTGTTTTTTGTTTAACAAACACGATCAGTTTCACCAGGGATGAACTGCTGAACATTCGGCAGAACACACCACAGGATATTTTTCCGGATTTCAATTATTCAGACGTTTTACTGAACATTGTTATCGGAGGAGCAGCGGCGCTGATCAAACGCTTCAGGACGCGCAGACGGGGAAAGCGAGCGGGAGCGCTCGTCAGACTCAGGAAGCGCGGATTTCGAACGCCGTTGCCTAGCATCCATCTCGCAAATCTCCGCTCTCTACCCAACAAAGCGGACGAACTCCTTCTGCTCTCTCGGACAAATAAGGATTTCTCTCACTCTGCTGCTCTGTGTTTCACGGAAACCTGGCTGAATGACGCCATACCGGACAGCGCGCTCCATCTGCCGGGCTTTCAGCTGTTCAGAGCGGACCGCGACGCAGAATCAACGGGGAAATCGCGCGGCGGCGGGACATGCTTTTACATCAATGAACGGTGGTGTACAGATGTAACTGTGTTAAAGAAGATGTGCTGTCCTGATCTAGAAATGCAGTTTATCAACTGCAAGCCGTTCTATTCGCCGCGGGAGTTTCACTCGTTCATTCTGGTTAGTGTTTACATTCCTCCGCAAGCGCACATAAGCCTGGCTTTACAGAAACTCGCTGATCAGATCACAGAGACAGAACAACAACACCCGGACTCTGTTTTAATCATTCTTGGGGACTTTAATAAAGCCAATCTCTCCCGTGAACTGCCAAATACAGACAGCATGTTACATGTTCCACCAGAGACAGTAATATATTGGATCACTGTTACACCTCAATAAAGGATGCATATCACTCTGTTCCACGAGCAGCTTTGGGACGTTCTGATCACTGTCTGGTTCATCTTATACCATCCTACAAGCAGAAACTTAAATCTGCTAAACCTGCAGTAAAGACTGTGAAGAGATGGACCAGCGAAACAGAGCAGGATTTACAATCTTGTTTTGACCTCACTGATTGGAGTGTTTTTGAAGCTGCTACCACAGATCTGGACGAACTCACAGAGACTGTAACATCCTATATTAGTTTCTGTGAGGATATATGCATTCCTACCAGGACTTATTTAACATTCAACAATGATAAGCCATGGTTTACAGTAAAACTCAGACACCTTCGTCAGGCCAAAGAGGATGCCTACAGTAATGGGGACAGGGTCTTGTACAATCAGGCCAGGAACACACTGAACAAAGAGATTAGAGCGGCTAAAAAGACCTACGCTAAAAAGTTGGAAGACCAGTTTACTTCCAACGACTCAACTTCAGTGTGGAGAGGGCTGAGAGCCATAACAAACTACAAGACACCATCCCCTTGCACTGAGGCTAATCAACGACTTGCTAACGATCTGAATGAGTTTTATTGTAGATTTGAAACCCCCAACACCCACTCTGACCATCTCCCTACACAACCATTAACACCTGCAATCCCCTTCTCCATACCTCCTGCTCTTCAAATCTGTGAAGATGATTTGCGCCAGGTCTTCAAGAAAAACAAAAGAAGAAAAGCACCAGGCCCAGATGGCATTACACCAGCCTGTCTGAAAATCTGTGCTGACCAGCTGGCCCCCATCTTTTCACAGATCTTCAACAGATCCCTGGAGTTGTGTGAAGTGCCTTCCTGCTTCAAACGCTCCACCATAATCCCCATTCCAAAGAAACCCAAGATAATAGGACTTATCGACTACAGACCTGTGGCTCTAACGTCTGTCGTCATGAAGTCGTTTGAAAAACTGGTTCTGGCTCATCTGAAGGACATCACTGGACCCTTACTGGACCCCCTGCAGTTTGCTTACCGAGCAAACAGGTCAGTGGATGATGCAATCAACATGGTTTGCAAAGATTGCACTTCATCCTGCAACATCTGGACAAAACAGGGACTTATGTGAGGATCCTGTTTGTGGACTTTAGTTCGGCTTTCAACACCATCATCCCAACAACCCTCCAGACCAAACTGACCCAGCTCTCTGTTCCTAGCTCTATCTGTCAGTGGATCACCAGCTTTCTGACAGACAGGCAACAGTTAGTGAGACTGGGGAAATTCATGTCAAACAGCTGCTCCACCAACACTGGTGCCCCTCAGGGATGTGTTCTCTCCCCTCTGCTCTTCTCCCTGTACACCAACGACTGCACGTCTAAAGACCCCTCGGTCAAGCTCCTGAAGTTTGCAGACGACACTACAGTCATCGGCCTCATCCAGGACGGTGACGAGTCTGCTTACAGACAGGAGGTTGAGCAGCTGGCTGTCTGGTGCAGTCTTAACAACCTGGAGCTGAACACGCTCAAAACAGTGGAGATGATTGTGGACTTTAGGAGAAACCCCCCTGCACTTTCCCCACTCACCATCATGAACAGCACTGTGGCTGCAGTGGAGTCATTCAGATTCCTGGGAACCACCATCTCTCAGGACCTGAAGTGGGACAATCACATTGACTCCATTGTGAAAAAAGCCCAACAAAGGTTGTACTTCCTTCGCCAGCTGAGGAAGTTTAACCTGCCACAGGAGCTGCTGAAACAGTTCTACTCAGCCGTCATTGAGTCAGTCCTGTGTACTTCAATAACTGTCTGGTTTGGCTCAGCTACAAAATCAGACATCAGAAGACTACAAAGAACTGTTCGGACTGCCGAAAGGATTATTGGTGCTCCTCTGCCCACCCTTAAAGAACTGTATACATCCAGAGTGAGGAAAAGGGCTCAGAAAATCACTCTGGATCCCTCACATCCAAGTCACCCCATCTTTGAACTTTTACCATCTGGCCGGCGCCTCAGAGCCGCAAATACCAGAACAGCAAGGCACAAGAATAGTTTCTTCCCCCAGGCAATCTACCTAATGAACAGTTAAATGCTCCCCAATTATGCTTATAAATGTGCAATATCCTTATATTTATTTGTTAACCCTCCATCCTAGAACATTCCTGCATCTCACTCAATCCTATTCCATCATCATTTATAGCACAATTGGTTATACACTTATTTATTTGCCAATTTGTAATTCTCCTTTTTGTAGTGTGTGTTTTTTTTTTGTCTGTGTGTTGTTGTCTCTGTGTACTGGAAGCTTATGTCACTAAAACAAATTCCTTGTATGCGCAAGCATACTTGGCAATAAAGCTCTTTCTGATTCTGATTTAACCATGGTGTTTGTAGTAAAACTGTGGTTATACAAATGGTACGTTAATCATTGCACTAAAAAAACATGTTACTACACTTTTACTACAATAAAACCATGGCCACTTTACGTCTGGGTAAAGCGAATTCTTTCAAGCTATTAGATTGAAATCTTGGTCTAATTATAACATACCTGTATGAGTCTAACACTAGTTGTTGAATTAAATGATTTTGTAAAAACAATGGTCCTGTCTTATAATTAAATATATATTTGTTGTTTCAGTCAATCAAGTTATCGCTGACATTTTCTGGGTAAGCGTGACCATGCTGAGCAGGACCATTTCCTGGATCCAGTACCCATTTAGATGTCCAGGCAACAAATAAGCTCCTCCATGCCAGAGAATTACTGTTTGTTCAATCCAAACCTGCATGTCATCCTGGACTGTACAGAAATCTGCTTTGAAAGCCCTACATAACTGAAACTCCACTCTGAAGTTATAAGTGCACTACCACATTCAAAGGTCTGGTAGGCGTAGCTCTGTGTGGTGCAGTGGAGATGTGGTCATGGCAGACAAGGGGTTCACTATTGAAGATATGCTCTCCAGTGTTGGTGCTAGACAGATCATTCCATCTTTCAAATGTGCCAAGCAGTTCAGCAAACAGGACTGTGAAAAAACACTTCTGGTGGAAAGGGTGATTAGAAGGGTCAAGGAAATACACATCTGGGATTCTGTTGTGCCACTCACCTTGTCAGGAACTATTAATCAGATCTGGCATAATTGCTGTTTTATGGTTTATTATCAGGGACCAATGTCTCTTGAGCAGTGAATGTATTTTAGTATATTAGATTTTTAAGAATGACTGTGATTATTACAATAGTAGTGTTACAGTGTTAACATTTGATAGTATTTTTTTTTATTTTTTATTTTTTTTAACCTTTTCAGTTAGTTGCAGTGCATACCTTTAATACCTAAATACCTACCATCATTAAATGTTTTTCCCAACTGATTCTGGTTTCAGGACACACAGTTCACTCACTGCCTCTGGATGAACTCCCTTAATATAAAACAACAAAGTAATAGTTAAAGATCGTTTACTGATCTTGGGTGGTTTTAATTTATATATTTGTTACTTAATCTGCACTCTTGTTCATTATTAGTCTATGATGTTTAAATGTTTACATATACTTTCTTTGAGTTAATAGTGTTCTTACCAATGCAGAAAAGAAAAATACATGCCTGTGCTCTTGGACGATGCCATCTCTGTGGCTAACTTGATTTTATTAATCTTCTTAGATGCGTTTCACTGCAAGATAAAAGCATTAGATGCTGTTAACTTTTTTTTTTTTTTTTCATTTGTACAAGGATATTGAAGATGAATCAGATGAATGTGTAATATGTAATACTTTTGATTTTAACTATATTTATTGTAATATCAATAAGATAGTAAGATACTGTATATATTTTAAATAAATAATGTCAAGATATAAGACTTATAAACCATTATAAATCATGTGGATTTAGCATGGTGTATATTGCGTGTTATACATAATCATACTCATAAAAGTTACATCCACAAATAAGTAAGTTTTATACGTATAATTGTTATGATTATTTATGAGATGAAACAACAAAGTTTTTCAATGCAGTATATATAATGCATTGTGGTTTTATTATAATAAATGTGTAGTAACGTTTTAGTGTAATGATTAACGTACCATTTGTATAACCACAGTTTTACTACAAACACCATGGTTAAACTATGGTTAGTAGCAAAATCATGTTAATCTGTGGATACCATGATTTAACTATATCGACCATTTGTTTTTTGTTTTGTTTTTTTGATAGTAAAACCATGGTTATTTTTCGTAAGGGTAACTTTACTACTTAAGCTCGCTAGTTGCAATATGGCTAACTAACTTTCTAAACGTGCACACAAGACTCTCGAAAAGCATGTTCTCTTCCCTATATAACTTAATTAGTGTAACATTTGAATAAAACTGTTAAAATATGAAATCAAACGCTGCTTACCTCCTTTTGCCATCAATCAACCATGATATACCACTTCCTGTGAACAGCGTGCGTGTGACATCACATGGGGCGGGGCAACGCTATATTCCACCTGAGTCCGTTTCGTCTGATGACTTTTTATCCGAGTCCGTTTTGTCTGATGACTTTTTTTCTGAGTCCGTTTCGTCTGATACCTAATGTTTATTGTATGAGACCTGACACCTGACGTCGTTTTTCCTGAGACCTGAAGCTTTTCAGTCTGAGGCGCAATGCGGTTTTTTCTGATGACTGAAGCCTTTTAGTCTGAGGCATGACGCCTTTTCATTTGATGACTGAGGTCTGAGGATGTCCTAAATTGTACACCGTACACGTGCTGGTTAGAGCGATTCTCGTTCTCGAGTCAAGAACCGGTTGCATCGGTTTTCGGATCATCAGTACACTGAACCGAAACCGTTTCTTTCGGACGCGTCCGATTCGAGAACCGAGGAGCTGATTATACTGCGCATGCGTGATTCAGCGTGAAGCAAACTGACTCGCATCGCTTTTGAACCGAACTGATTCTTTTGGTGATTGATTCTGAACTGATTCTGTGCTAATGTTATGAGCGCGGGTAAACCGAGGGCTTGGATGAAGGGCAATCTGGCGAAACGTAAGTTCATTCAATAACAAATACATCGCAATGAATTATGTATTGTAAGTGGATCATGGTTTCTGCGTTGATGACACCTAATTTATTTACTTTATATCTTCAAGACTTAAATCCTCGTATGCACATTATTGCTGTTATTTGGATGCGTTGTTGCAAAACTCAAATGTAAACTTTTCATGATTATGAATTTTTTAACTGACTAAAGTTATGATTACTGACTTAATCATAAAAGAACAGCTGAACCGGTTTTTTCAACCGGTTTATTGAATCGAACAGTCTGAAAGAATCGGTTCGCGGAAAAGAATCGAACTTCCCATCACTATAACTGACTGGTCAGAGAACACGTTCTATCTGCACGTATTTGAGGTTGTTTTTACGTAAATTTAGATACGTATCGGACCTGTAATTACGTCCAGATAATACGTAAACGACACTGTAAATACGTAAAGGCACATACATATTGGACAGTTTTAATTTACGTCTAAATATGTACGTTTTCATTATGAAATCAGGCTGAAAAAAAAAAGTAGTGAATTCACAATTTGTCAAGGATAACACAAAGTTTAAAAAAAAACCTTTCCATTGTGGTCCTTGATGTTAAGCACTAACTCCAATCCTGGTAACAGGTACACTGGCTTTACATTATAACTACAAAGACTACAGTACAATTCCACATTTACAGAAAATTTACAAATAACAATGTAATACAAATTCCTCGACAGAACTGTATACTTAAGAGTCAACTTTTAGCTTTTTAGCTAAAATTAACCATATCCTAAATACTTTTAGTATCCAGAGGTAACTTGTTCCACACTTATGCCTCCGAATATTTAAAAGAATGTAATAACCTTAAGAATTTGCCTAGTATTATAACAATGTTGCTCTTTTACCCTATAGGGAAAAGTGCATTTAAATATGAAGGTGCACTATTATTGATGCTCTTACCATTTTTAGCACAACAAAAGCTGATTTGAAATTATTTAAATCATTTAAAATATGATTTAAAATGTACTTTAAAGTACAACTTTTAATTTGACATTATATATGACAATGCACTTTTTTTTTAAGTATGTTAATAATCAGGCATGAAAATGTCTCTCTTTAAACACACTTAAGTGACCTTTTATTTCATTAATATAATATTATCCACAAGAACATTTTTAAATATACTTGTAAAAATGTAAAGTACACTATAAGTGCACATTCATTGCAAACAAGAATACTTCTTTTTCCCAAAACGGGCTCAGTGGAGAATTCAGTTTTTCAGGCCAATAAGCATCTCCTTGAATAATACCCTTTTTGTGTCTCATGGGAAGCTGTTAAATGCCTGAAATGTAGCTGTTGATAAAGTTGCAGAAGCAGGGCATTAATGTGTGTCTGTGTTACAGGAGACGCTCAGTTCAGTGAAGCCACAGGATACCCCATGATGCAACAGTGGAGAGTGAGGAGTAACCTGTACAGAGTGAAGCTCAGTGCCATCACCCTGTCCACAGGTACCACGAGAAACACACAAACAAACCCATGAATACTCCATGTATGCATGTTCAGCACATTTCTATTTCAAAACAAATATTACATTTAAGGGTTAATTCACTCAAAAAGTGTCTTTCCAAACCCATATGATTTTTATGTTATGTAACAGATTTTACAAAATGTTCACACAATGTTTTTTGTTATGTTATACACATTTTATATGGGAGTAAAACTGATGGACTATATGTTAGCAAGTTTTTGTACCAACAAATTATATATTATATTTGTATACAGTGAAAAGTGAAATTAATTAATTGGGTAATGCTTTATAATACATTAATAAATCATTAACAAACATTACATAATGCTTAATGGGTTATTAGTTAATAATATTCAAAGAGTTAGAAATGTGAGAAGTAAGAAGTGTTTTGAGTAAGTTAAAATGCTTACAAATGACATTAAGCTTTCAGTTTCATATGATCAAGCACTTATTGAAAATCTACAAATGATTAAAAGCTTAATGCACAACACTTCTGCTGCTATTGAGGTTGATACGAGTAAGGTTAGGGACAGGTTTGATGGTATGGGTAGGTTTAAGGGTTGGTTAAAGGGTCAACAGTGTACAGGGGTCAATTTTATTACTAAGAGAACATTTCAATCTGTTTATATTATATGGTTATATAAATGAACAGGTATTTTCTTTTTTAAAGATTTTTTTCTCTCCTGTTTATTTATAATTCAGTGAATAACTTGTTTAATGATATACTGAAGAGTAGTATACTAATGTGAGTGTTTTTTGCACCAAAATTGCTATCTGTTATGTCTTTAGCAAACATGTAGCTAAACTTAACCAGCCACCCTTTACACAAACCTTGTTACATTAGCTAAAAGTCTAATGCCCATAACGATACTAAATGATTAGTAATGGTTTATAAACATTTACAAATGATGAATAGTTTCCACTTTAGATGAGTACTGCAAAGACATGAACAAATGATTAATAAATGATTAATATAGTTGTGTGAAAAGGGTAAATTCAGGTCCTTCAGGACACTTTTTTGCCATTAAGATGACTGTTCATATATGTATCAAAGATTATACATTTATAAACATCTGCAGATGGAGAGTATCCACTTTAGATTGAGTACTGCAAAAACATGAACAAATAATTAGATTTATTAAGATGTGCAAATAGGTGTGTAAAATATACAAATAAAAAAGTGATAAAAAAAATTTATTTGAAAATATTTTATTATATGAAATGAATGTTTAATAACATTTGTTGGCATTTTGATTTACATTAAATAACCATGTTAATCATTAGGTAATGTTTAGTAAGTTTATTAGTAAACATTAAGAAGAACATTCTCATATTTCTAGCTATGTGAACCTATATTAAGCAAATACAATATGTGTTAATGGTTTATAAATACATTATTACAAAGTGTTACGCAAAACTGTCCTTTTCAAAAAGGATTACATTTTATTTCTAGCATAAATCCAAGGAAATTTGTGAACTACTGTGATAGGTATGGTTACATCAATAAACTCCTATTCAACCTGACTTTGATTTCTTCACAGCATTCAACTCAAGATAATATTGCACTCTTACACTTTGTTTCTTAATAGTTTAAACTATTACAAATGCACTTAGATTATAGTAAGTGTCTTTAATAGTATTTATCTGATAGATATATAGATTCAGATTCAACTGAACTATTTTCTATGAATGTGTGAGAGTTTTGTTTTATTAGTTGCTATAGGTAAATAACTAGAAGAACATTGGTATTTGTGCTACAAGGTGTTTGGGTGTGTGATTAATTGGAAGAAGTCAGTTTTTGTCCAGCTAAAATAACTGGAGACAGCTGATACTGGAAGCTTTGCACATTCAGGATAAAAATGGCCATGCTCACTTTCACATTTAAAAAAAAAAAAAAAAGGATTTTAATTAAAAATGAATGGGAAAATACTTTTGGAACCTTGCCACTAAAACAGGGAGAAGACACTATATCAGTGTCAGAGTACTGGAAATGTAAGCGTAATAAAGTTTCTCAACATAGAAAATTAATTGTTTCTCTATGTGTGGTGGTGCTTTGGTCAGATTTTTCAAAGGTGCTGAAATCCCTGATGGCAGACAGCACACGGGAGGAGTTGCTTGCATTTATTCAGCAGTATGGCAGTCATTACATCTCTGAGGCGCTGTTTGGTTCTGAACTCACCTGCAACATCTACTTTCCCAGCAAGAAGTCCCAGCAACAGCTCTGGCTCCAGTACCAGAAAGGTAAGACTTAGGTGAGGGGTCGAGGAGAAGAGAAAGATGCAATCCTCCACGACAATAGAAACAGACTAATAAAACAATTATTTCATGAGGTTTGTGTATTTAAGTCTCTGCCGTAAAAATGCTCTGTGTTGAATATCAGATATTGCACCAGTGGGTTCTGGATGTGAAAATTTGAGTTTACTCATACTGTATGAACAAGGTATGATTACTGTATGATACAGCATGATTAAACTGTGAGTCAGCACCCACCTCTGATATAGCAAATAGAAATTCAGAAGGCCTACAGCAGGTGTTCTCAACTCTGGCCCTCTAGGGTCCACCTTCTTGCAGAATTTAGCTCCAACCTTGATCAAACTCACCTGCCTGTAACATTCAAGTAATCCTGAAGACCTTGATTAGCTTGTTCAGGTGTGTTTTATTAGGGTTGGAGCTAAACTTTGCAGGAAAGTAGACCTTCAGGACCAGAGTTGAGAACCCCAAGCCTACAGATCAATACAGTGCACATTTTGCATGTCTCCTTAATCAAACACACCCATTTCAGGTCATCTGCTCATTGGTGGAGACTTCAAGTCCTGAAATGGGTGTGTCAAGCAAATGATACTTAAACAAATGTGCAGTGTTGGGGGGCTCCGGTAACATGGTTGGGAACCTCTGAACCGCGTGTAGCCCACCTTCCTGCAGACTTCAGTTCCAAACTGCTCTAACACATCTCCCTGTTATTTTCAAGTAATCCTGAACTCCCTGATTAGCTGTTTCACATGTGTTTGATAAGGGTTGGAGCTGAACGCTGCAGGAGGGTTACCCTCCAGGAGCTGGATTAGCAACCTCTGCAATCATTGTTAAATGGGCCTAAAAATAAATTGGCCCAACATTTTTCTTTGATTCCTTCTTTGGAATACAGCAGGTAGGTCCCTAGATCTTTAGTCACAGAGTTCTTTACACGGACAAGAGCACTGGCCCCTTTTTTCCAAATATTTTCATGCATATAAAATGTTATACAGCAGGGGTGTCAAACATGCGCCCCGTGGGCCGAAAATGGCAATAATACAAAATATTTTTTATTATCATTAGTATTACTAAATAAAGTCTTTGTCCAGATATCGCTGCAATATTGTGTTTGGATTTATTAATTTTTATTTT
Source organism: Carassius carassius (assembly GCF_963082965.1). Taxonomy (NCBI): domain Eukaryota; kingdom Metazoa; phylum Chordata; class Actinopteri; order Cypriniformes; family Cyprinidae; genus Carassius; species Carassius carassius. The sequence continues at coordinate 8,187,879 of NC_081759.1, forward strand.
ATCATTGATAATTTAATTGCGCTTCTGCCAGAACCTCGAACAAGCATGCGCATTCTAAAGTGGCACTTAATTAAAATTTAGAACACTTCGGCTAAATGAAGTTGTGTGTGGCAAGCACTCACGATTTAAAAAATGTCCAATAAAAGAAAAATTGATCTGGAAGGGCAGATGTTTCAGGAGAAATGGAAAGAGAAGTATTTCTTCTGTGAGGTAAACTGCAAGCTAGTATGTTTAATCTACTCACAAGCCTTGGCTGTGCAAAAAGAGTACAGCATTAAAGGGGTGATAAAACACGATTTCACTTTTCTAACTTTAGCTAGTGTGTAATGTTCCTGTTTGAGCATAAACAACATCTGCAAAGTTACAACGTTCAAAGTTTTAAGCAAAGGGAGATATTTGCTTTTAAAGAAATCCATTTCTAAGGACTACAGCAAACGGCCGGTAGGGACTACACGACATTCCTCCAGGGTTGCTGACATCACTAAGCCCAAAACCCCTCCTCCGAGAATAATAAATTAGGGGGGGCGGGGTGGGGAGCGAGGCCATTTTATATTGCTGTGGAGATTGAGAAGAGTTGTTGTATGCTGGAGTGTCATTGCCGCGATGCCGACGAAACGCTGTTATTTTCATCCGGATTGCAGGTCCACTTTGTTCAGCCTTCCTAGGGACGGGGAAGTTAGGGATCAATGGTTAAAAATTATTTTTAACTCGGTCCCTCAAAATTATTACCCAAATCTTGCTCTCTGTGCTGCTCATTTTACGGAGGAAAGCTTCCACAATCTTCGCGAGTTCAATGCAGGATTCGCCCAACGGCTTGTCCTGAAAGATGGAGCAGTTCCAACTTTAAAAACAGAAGCTGTTTACGGGCCACAACCTGTAAGTATGACTTATTTTTCGTCGATGTGTTTTACTGTAATAGTTTGTATTGCTTATTGTACATTGTATCAAGGAAGTGAACAAATAACAACGCTGTTTGGCTCAGCAAACCAGTTTGTTAAATGCTCATTCATGCATTCGACAAACCCCTAACGTTACAAACTTTTTTTCTTAATCTCAACAGCGAACTTGGAATTAGTGTATATTATTATTTGATTAGAGCATTTATGTATTGTTTATCTACATGTTTGTTTATCTGCAGGCATGCTAAACATGGTTCTGTGTTTGATTTTGCTACTATAGTAAATCCAATGTTTAGTGTTCGTTTTGGGTTAATAGTTATAGCGACAGATATTTGGCTATAAGCGTTCTAAAAATACAAAAGTAACGATTCCATTCAGTACCGATTACTATAGATCTTCACTCTTTAATCAAAAAAATCCCTTTGAGGACTAATATAATTTGTTAGAACAATTATATGAAATTCTTGCTTATGAAGCTTATTTTTTGTGGTCCAATGATTATTATCCAGTAATTAATTTTTTCCTACTATTTTACATGTCAAATGTATGTTTTAAGCTGTAATTTGATCATTGATTACATATTGTCATTATTTCTTACAGACAACATCTCAGCAGGGTTCGAGTTCCCAAGAGCTCCCCACTACATCTACACTTCATGTAGTTGGATGTCAGTCAGACCCTATAGAGACCGAAACTGTAGCCACAGAGATAAAGCCAAAGATGCGATCAGTGGGCACACAACTTTCAATGGGTACATTGAGCAGTTTCCACTTAAGGAGCAAAGGTATGAAATACAGACATTAAATGTGTTTGAGTTACTTTATCATATGCAGTTCTAGTACATATTGTCTTTTTTTATTATAATTGTTATACCGGCTACTGAAACTTATGTGTATTAGAAAGTGGCTTATGTTTCTCACTGTAAAAAAATTGTAATAGCATGACAGATGGTTATGAGTAATTGTATTTTTTACTTTTTTTTGTACTTGTAGGCATTCAGGCAACATATTATGGTCATGATGTGGGCACCCAAACAACTGACATGTTTCCTGATGTGCAGCTGTCTTCAACACCAGTAAGGGGCTCAGTCTTCAGGCCCAGTAAGAGACCTCGTCTGGTGTTAGATGAGGAAGAAGAATCAGAATTAAATGTCGAACCCACCGATTCCACATATAACCCAGATTCTGTTGTTACTGAAGAATCAGAATTGGCGTAAGATATAAATACATATTTACACACTTTTTTACCAATACATTTGTGTTTAAAAAAATATATAAAACATGAAAGCAACTTCCTAATATTTATTTTTTATATTGCCTTAGGATAGATCCACAGCCCAACCACAGCGATAACAAATACATTGTTTTTGAAAGCTGTCTTCGAGAGCTGTTTGTGTCCTGTCCAATTTGTAAGACAAAGTGTGTTGTCCAGAGCAGACGAAGGGGGACTTTTGTTGCATTCACCCAGCTTTGTGAAAACTGTAACTACTACAGACAGTGGCAGAGCCAGCCCATTGTAGGGAGTACCCCACTTGGAAACCTGCTATTGTCTGCTGCAACGTATTTTACCGGTGGATCTTTTAAACAACTAGAAAAGGTATTACAATTACAATAAAATTCACAAAAAACTACTGTGTTGTTTCAGTATGTATGTACTGTATGATTTCTATGATTTCTATGTTAATAGATTTTCAAGGCCATGAAGCTCCAGATGATGCATTTCGTAACTTTTAGGATTCATGCCAGGAATTTCATTGAGCCTACCATAATACACAAGTGGAACCAAGATCAACTGAATCTTATAAGACAGCTGCAAGAGGGAGGAAATGTTGCTGTGGCTGGAGATATGCGTGCTGACACGCCAGGTACGTTTACAGTATATTAAAAAAAATCACGCCGTTTATTTTATAGTCTTTAAGTTTTCCTAAAATATTATGATACTGATGTTCTCAGTAATGTTCTATATATGATTATGATGTTTACAATAGGACACTCAGCAAAATTTGGCAGCTACACCATTATGCACATGGAAACCAACAAAATTCTGGATCTTCAACTAGTTCAGGTTAGTAATTAAGCATTTAAAAAAAAGTTACATTTTCTTTTATCTGTTATTGTTTATACTCTACTCTGTTTATACATTTGAAATGTTGTGTACCCAACAACAGAGCAACGAGGTTGGTGGAAGTTATCATATGGAAAAGGAGGGATTGAAGCGTTGTCTTGATAAGCTCGAGTCTAATGGTTTAGCTGTTGACTACATTGTCACTGATCGCCATCCGCAGATTCAGAAGTACCTGAGGGACCACAATATCACTCAGTTCAATGACGTGTGGCACTTTGAGAAAGGTAATTATTTATCTTTGTATTTTTAATTGATTCTTATTCAGTTAATTGTTCAACCTAACATGTACATTTTTATTTTTGTGGTAATTTGATTATCTTGAAATAATGATTGTACAACCAAGCTTTTACTTTGTACAGGTTTATCTAAGAAACTTGACAAACTTTCAAAAATGAAGGACTGTGAGGTGCTGAAAAAATGGTTGCACAGCATCAAAAACCATGTTTACTGGAGTGCGATTTCCTCTGAGTCTGGGCCAGAAAAGGTGGCGAAGTGGAATTCACTGCAGAACCACATCCAAAATGTACATGTTCATGAGAACCACCTCTTCCCTAAGTGTGAACACCCAGACAAAGTTTCCAGGGATCCAAAAAAATGGATCCAACCAGGTATGACTGTATAGAGAGACAAATGACAATAAAATGACAGTAAACTAGTAAAATTCTGAGATTTTCTTCATATTTTATCTGTTTGGTTACAGGATCAATAGCGCTCCATAAAGTGGAAAAGCTATTATACAACAAGAGAGTTCTCAAGGATATAGAAAAGCTCAGCCACAACTTTCAGACGTCATCACTGGAGGCTTTCCACAGTCTGATTTTGCGTTTTGCCCCAAAGAACGTGATTTTCCCTTTCATAGGAATGTTGTGCAGGTAATAATCTTTGACATATTCAGTAATATTTATAAGCATTGTTTCTAACAATTGTTATTGAAATGTTTTTTTTTATTCATTATTTTATTAATATTAATGATCTTTCCCTATAATAAATAATGTTATTTCCTAATAAGTAAGAAAAAGGTTAAATAGGTTAGGAGCCTTGCCTGTGGCCCTACAGTATGTTATCTATGTTATGAGTAGCAGAGATATAAAGAGCTATAAAGCCTCCCATCTTGGCCAGAACTCTCACATTCTCTTGACTGACTGTGCGACTGTGAGCCTTTCTTGCAAGAAAGAAACCATTATAATCATTGATTGAACATTTGTCTCTTATTCTGAATTGTTTGTTTATTTGTCACAACACAGTCTACTAATCTTTTCATATTTTATGGATTGTGCACTGATTACAGGCTGTATCTTGCAGCAATGCACTATAATGAAAATGCTAACCGTGAGCAGGCAACAACAACTGAAGGACAGGCTGTGTATAAGATCGTTTTTCCAAAGTCCAAAAAAGGGGAATGCACAGCAAAGCCAGTGAAAATAGAACCAACATACAGTAAGTTTGTTTTATTAACAATAATATATAAAAAAAAACTATAATAAAATTAATATAAGCTTACAAAAAATATTTATAAATATTACACAAATGTTAATTATAAAACAAAGGTAGATTATTTATCAGTAATTATGTAAAACCATAGAGTGACTCAGTATTCTGTTTTTTACAGACTATGTGGATGACCTTATGAGCCTTCTGTTACATAAAGTCTTTGTGGACCCCAAGCCATATGCAGAAGAGCTGCATGCAATCCCCATTCCACCTCCTCTGTCATCACAGTATGAAAAACCTTCCAAAGAAGAGGTGATTGCCCAGCGTGTGTCACGATTCAGTCGAGGGGTGGCCGGAACCCAACATACTGTCCCGCTGGATCAGGAAACTGTAGACGGATCCGGTTAACAACACATGAGGGGATGACAACCCTCACACTACGTCCTAGGTAGCCCCAGCACCAGCTGACAAAGCTGCGATAGGCCAGATAACGGAAACGCCTATGGCAGGAATAGAAAACCTCAATATTGTGTATAAAACCAGTGGTATATTGGAAACATGTATATGTGATGTGAAAATATGTTTGATAAAAATGTATATTTTGATTAGTTTTTGTCTTTGAATAACATGTCTTGTGTAAATATATATATTTTGTATCTATTGTCTTTTCTGTTCTTTTACACAACATAATTTCATAAAATTTAATAAATACTTACTCCTCTTCATTTCTGCGTCTCACTGGTCCATAGTCGGCTCTGTAAATATTATTGATATTTTGCAAAGTATACGGATTTAAGCAGTTTGGTTCAAAACCTGGATGCTCAACCATACATTTAGGAGGGTCTGGAACCTCCATCATTCGCTTTACAACCTAAACAGTAATGTAAGACAATGAGAACATACTGTACAATTAACCTATGTTCATCTTTTAAATATGAAAAAAGAATTATACAGAACTATTAACACGTTATGCATAATTTTGGTACTAGCGTATTACACTACCTTCTGTATTTCTTTGCAGCAGATGTTTTCCTCTTCAATTGGCATTTTTGCACCGTTATTACATGTACACCTAATAAAATATATATATTTTTTTTAATAAAAAAGGTTCTTGAATACACTTTTGTTAATAGACAAACACTTATTATTGTTATAAATTAAACCTCAACTATTATAATTAGTACAATTAAATTACAGCGTATCTAAAAAAGTATTAGATATCAACAACAAAAAACATACCATTCTGAAACGTCATTTAAACGCCGTTCTTGAACTGGTTCTGCTCGTTCATCTTCATTAAAATTTTCTGGGTCCGATTCGGACTCAAATTGGTATGGTTTTATTGAAGCCATTGTTTCTAATACCACCAAAGCACAGACAACTGGTAAAGGTAAGGGGCGTGACGTTACCGAAAAACGTGCTCTAGGCGGTTAGCGAATCACAACACACTGGGCCAGCTAACCAATCTGAGCCCATTGCTATTTTTGTGGGACTGGCTTAATAGAACCCGGAAACCATCGGACCGTTTTACAAGGAGGGACAGAGCAGTGTAGAGTAAAGGTAAAATATATGAAAAATAATGCGATTTTTTAAAAAACAAAGCATGAACACATGTTACAGTGCACCCCACAAACACAATCAAGCCTTCGAAAAACCGCGTTTTACCACCCCTTTAAATGGCACTATGAAATACACACAGAGAAATATGATAAATACACTGGACAGCTCAGAATAGAAAAAGCTAATGATTTAGCATCAGCTTTGAGAAAAAAAAAAAAAGCAATCAATCTTCACAAAAAAGCAGGGACTGATGTAAGGACCATTTATTTGAGTTCCAATGAAATTGCAGTGGCATCAAAGCCTTTTTCAGAAGGAGAATTAGTCAAAAAGTGTATGATAAAGGCAGCAAGAGCTTGTGTGTCCTGGAAAATAAAATAAAAAAAGCTTTTGCCAGTATAGCTTTTGCCAGTATTAGCTTGTCAGAAAATACTGTGGCTGAAAGAATTGAGGACATTGCAAGAGACTTGAACCGTCAGCTGAAAGACAAAGTAAAGACATTCAATGCTTTCTCTATAGCATTTGATGAGAGTACTGATATTAAAGATGTAGCTCAGCTGGTGTTATTTATTAGTGGGGTTGATGATTCTTTGAACATCACTGAAGAATTTGTTGAGCTGGTTCCAATGACAGACACGACTACTTCCAGCGACATTTAATCCAGCATGATGCTCTGGACAGACTGAAGCGTTGACTGGAGTCACGCTGTTAGTGTGGCAATGGATGGCGCTCCATCTATGGTCGGGAAAAGGTGTGACAAAATTAAAAGAGAAAATTCAAAAAGAGCACCCAACCCAGATATTTTGAATTTTCATTGTATTTTACACCAGGAAGCATTGTGTAGCAAAACCCTAAATATGGACAATATTATGAATGTGGTAATATTTTTTTTTTAATTTCATCAGAGCAAATGGGCTCAACCATTGGCAGTATGAGGTCTTTTTATCTGAAAAATATATTTCTCATAGTCTACTCTACCACACCAAAGTTCACTGTTTGAACAGGGGAGCCGTGCTCAACCATTTCTTTGAACTGCGCTCAGAAATCAGTCAGTTCATGAAAGACAAGGGAAAACCGGTCAGAGCTGGATGACCCTGAGTGGGTTCGTGATCTTGCTTTTATGGTGGATGTAACCGAGCACTAAATGTGCTCAATACTGAGATGCAAGGCCACAACAAAGTTGTAACTTAATATTATGACCGCATTCACGCATTTGGGATGAAACTAGATCTGTGGGCGACACAGCTTTCCCACGGTAACCCAGCTCATTTCCCCTTTTTTAAATCTGTGCACACCGCTCACGACAAAGACTACATGGACAGATACAAAGAAAAAAATGTTGGTCTGCAGAATGAATTTCAGAAACCTTCCTGGTCTTCAATGAACTTCAAGGAATTCTCACTCTTCCGTTCAATGTTTACTGCGAGCACAACAGATGTAGGAGGAACTCATCGAACTGAAGTGCAACACACCTTTGAAAGACAAATTCACAACAGTCACTTTGGATTTATTTAACCAAAACCTTGGACCAACGTTCCCCAAAACGAAAGGTTTTGTGTCCAACATCATTTTCTGCAGGTCAATAAAGTTGATTTTTTTTTTTTTTTTTAAATACCATCACATTAAGTACAAACATTTCATTCAGCTTAAACTGACTCCAATCCTCTGCATAATCTGATCATCTTTTTTTTATGAATTCCATTCAGTAGAAAAACTGAATTCTTAATTTATGTCTAACTATTGAGGGGTGAAAAAGAAGGAAGAAAGAAAAATATATATATATTTTCACAACTCTGGTTGCAAGAGACAAGACAGTGTATGTATGTATATATATATATACATATATATATATATATACATATATATATATATATACATATATATATATATATATACATATATATATATATATACATATATATATATATATACATATATATATATACATATATATATATATATATACATATATATATATATATATATATATATATATATATATATATACTGTATATATATATATATTTTTTTTTCTTCTCTTAGAATAGCTGTACAAAAAAAATAAAAAAAAGTTATCAGAGTGGGGGCACGTCTATTACATTTGGTGATGTCATAAGTTGTTTAAGGGTCATCCCACAAATCATACTTGGGAGAAAATGTAGCAAGATCAGACTCCCAGACTTGCCATCGTGTGAGTATTTTGGCATTTGATGTGAAGAGTATGATTACTAAGAGGGTGATATCGCATAACCAGTACTTTACCCTTTTCTTAATGTGGTCTGGAAGCACTTGACTTATACCGAAGGTGGTCTGTGAGATAAGAGGCTCTTCTTAGCCTGTACTGCTGCCCCTTATGTCTACGTACTGCATGTGACACAACAAGGATCACAGGTATTCCAAAAGGGAAGAACCTGTCATCCAGAGACACTTGGCTCTTTGAATTTGAAAATCTTTGATCCAGGCCAAGACTACTAGAGCTGACGCTGCTATGGTAGAAAAAAAAAACCTTTATGATTGGGCCCGATGAGGCAGTGTACTCAGAAGAGGAGGTGAACCAAGACTTGGACATAATTTCAGGAAAACTCGACAGATCTGCCTGTGAGGCATTTACATGGAACTACTGAAGTGCGATTTTTGTGAGGACCTGGTGAATCTCTGTTTTGAAGGCAGGTCTAATGAGGACAAAATTTTATTTGCTTTCAGTAGCAGACAGTATTATTAGAAGAATGTCTGCTTTGAAAGCTTACTGGTTGTTATTGGGTAAGTGGTTACTTGAAATAAAGGGAGGAGAGAGAATGGTCTATAGTTTTCAACTGTTGTATTTCAACTGGGTTGTTGGGGTTACCCACCCTTATGAAAATTAACCATGGTTTTACTACAAATAAAACCAAAAAACCATGGTTACTATAGTTAAACCATGGTAACCACAAATTAACCATGGTTTTGCTAAATTAACCATAGTTTAACCATGGTATTTGTAGTAAATCTGTGGTTATACAAATGGTAGTCAACACGCCAAAAAACCATGGGTTACTACAGTTTTACTATAATAAATCCATGGTTATTTTTCGTAAGGGCAAGCCTGATAGAATGTGGTGATGTTATCAGAATTAAAGCATGTGTTGACGATATCTCCTGTAGATCAGTGCTTTTCAAACCTTTCCTGGAGACCATCCACCACTTTACATTTAAGATGTATCCTTCATGTAATACACCTGGTTCAAATCATTTGCTGATTAGTAGTGACTGCAATACAGAATTCCTGAAATGTTGGGACTGCAAGACACAAATTCCAAATTGTAATGTAGTGGGGGGTCCCCAGGAGTGGATTGGGATGTACTACTATAGATGGAGGAAGAAAAATGTCAAATCCTGCTCCTAGATAGGTCACTGTCCTGCCTAGTTTAGCTCTTACATTAAATAAACACACCTGAAACACCCAGTCCAAGTGTAAACCTTCCGGTTCTTTTTGACTTGCCCCAACCAGTATTGGAACTGGTGTTTCTGGCATGGTAGTTGGGTGTGCTAACAAGGACACACTCTCTAGTGTTGCTAGTGTGCCACCTGAGATCAGGGTAGCAAGGTTTATCTCTACAGCTCTTACTAGCAAGCCTTCGTTACAAAAGAATGCTAGAAACTTTAAGGTAGTTTGGAGTTAAACTCTGCATGTTGTTGATCCTCTGGAATAAGGTTATGGACACATCTGTGTTCTTTAACTCCAGTCCTGAAGGACCAACATCCTGTAGACTTTAGTTCCAACCCTAATTAAACACACCTGTCTATAATTTGCAAGTAAAAGTTTAGTTTGTTCAGAAGTGTTTGAACAGGGATGGAACTAAGGTTTGCAAAAAGCTTTACCATATAGTCCTGTTAGTCCTCATAGCGTCTCAGACACAAGTAAATACTTATTATGTAACAGCTTTGTGGGGGTAGCAGTCACCCAGTCACCAAAAATTCTATAGTCATTTGCTACTTGTCCCTTTTAGACTTGCACTCTATTCATTTACTAACTGCTTGTTTTCTTGAAAAATAAATAACACTAGCTTTCTAATCTTGTTAGTTTTGCTAATCTTTTTGTTGCACGGAAACCATCCTAAATGTGATCTTACGATCATCTCTCAAATATGCTTATGCGTAATTGATACAATAAATCTACGATCTTGAACTTGCGCGGAAGTGATTGGTTTCATCTCTCTGCCTTGTAAACAACCCCCTAATTAAGGTCATTAACATATAAAAGATCACCAGTCATTGTCCAAATCCTTTCATTTAAAACAGCGAGCTGCAAGAACAGCATACATTTTGAAAAACCTGCAGTACTCCGACAAGAAAAAGTATGTCTACTCAGACCCTGATGTGATGCTAAGCACTTTTCCACGTCAAAGGCAGTTTTTTACAAATATGAGCGTTGGCGTAGATTTAAGCATATGCACACTCTAAGATCAAATCTGAGTGTATGCACACTTTAAAAATGAGACCCAGTCTATCTGAAAATGTCCACTATGTTTAAGGGCATCTGAAACTGAGACCCCACTACACCACTCTATGGACTACATTCACAAGCAAATGTTACAGACACTTCTCATCTAGGTGGCTGTTGATTCTGCTGTAAAATATTCCTTTGGGATAGTCATATGACATCCAGAACACTAAACAACCCCAGCAGTTATACTATGACATAACCAACATAGGCAGTATAATTCCCTTCAAGGTTGAGTTTAGTCAGGATCTCACTTTCAGATCAGTTATGAATGATACATTAACAAATACATAAACTGATCTAAACTTTGATGACTATACAGTAGTTATGTATTGATATATAACAATATTGTGATTTTAAATACGCCTCTTCATAAACAATATTATTTTTTATCTGGCAGATTGTAGATTTGCACTGTTTTGAATTTAATTTTAAACACAATTAAAAGTGACCAACAATTGAACTAGTGATAAATGATTGGGATTTTTTTTTTTTCTTCAGTAACACTGAGGCAAAGTTCTTTTTGGTTTTAATCAGGAAAATGCTAAATTGAAGTGAATGAACACAGTGGAGTCAGACAATTTCAAATGTTTTTATTGCACGCAATTGGTCATGAACAATACAATTGTTTTATTTCACGGACACCAACATCAACGCTTGAACATGATTATGCTTAGATCTTATGAAAGTAATGTCTATTCAGAATTCCTGCCATTGAACCCTGACAAAAACTGAGAAAATACTCAATGTTCAGGCCCTTTGACCATAAAGCATAATAGATCATGTTAAAAAGTTACTTGTGCAACAAGTCATGAACAAGTGACATCAAATTATACTTTGACAACCAATAACAAACGGTAGGAAAAAAAAGCACCCATAATGGTCTTGTATTGATGGTCATTATCTGCAGGACAAAATATATATGTTTTTGAGTTGTGGATCGAGCTTTGTGCATTTGCTGAAAGTAAAAATAAGTAACAAAAGACAGGGCCTCATTACTCATATGTTACTTTGTGCATCCAAGATAATGATGATGCTTACCAGATCTTGCAATAGCAATTATTGCTCTATCTATTTTCCAATCATGCCGAGTTGGTTAGCATAGAGTTGTTTGAGATGATTGCATACACCTGTGTTTACTGAAAAAAGGTGCATAATAATTTAATTTGATTTTTTTTTTCTATTGACTAGACAAAGAAAGATGATGGCAATATATACTGGTAAAAACTTATGAAAAATATTACTTCTATACATTTTATTACATATATGACATATTAAGTGAGAGGCATTAAAAGGATGAGCACAATTCCTAACACAAGCCACAACTACATCATTATAGAAGGCCATAGATGACCTCAAAATAAAGTCAAAACGAAAAATAAATTGTCAGAAAGAGGTGATTAAAAGGTGTTTGTTACTTTATTTACATGTTCATTGTGTCTTTACTCTTGCATTTCAACAGTATTTGTGTGGCTTTACTTTTTTTTGCAAGTTTAAAGTTAGATGAATTTAACGGTTTAATTTTGCCCGTTGTGTAAAGGCATAAATTAAAGTGGTCTAAGATGGCCAAGCAACTCAGTGGAAATCATTTTCCTTTTCTAATGTAATGACAGACAGTGAACGTTACTCACATCTCTGGATCTCTTGTGCAGGGAGAGTGCATTTGATGTAAGACCAGTGCAGGCTGTCTGCATGTGTTGGTAATGTACAAATGCATTTTTATAACTTAAGGCCAGACACATACTTTACACAAATGCACAGATGCAAGTGGCTTATGCACTACCAACTGTGATATTTCACATGCAATTTTGTGTTTGGCAAAAACAAACCTTAATGTTCAAAATGGTGAAATTACTTACCTTCAAATGTGTGCCATTTAACTTAAGTTCTAAAATAATGCGTTATGACGTTGACAGTGACAGTTGAGTACCTAAGTAATACCTATATTGTCCTCAGCAAGCCAAAGAATGCAATGCACATTTGTGTTATGAACTGTAGGAATCATAGGTTTCAGTTCTAATCAATTTGTGATTATTTTTTTTATAGACTTAATCTGCTAGATACTAATTTGAACCCTACATGCCCATATCATAACCAGAATTTAAGACACCCAGTTCAATGCTATCTAAAGCTTTTAAGCATGAGTTTTAAGATCCAGCTCTTTGATACAAGGACACTTTAATGAAAAACTATTTCATATATGATTTTAATATAGTCTATAAATTGTGGAGTCATATCCCTGCTTCAGTCAAACTATTACAGTTACTCTGTAATAGTTCTGATGGGGAATACAGTTACTTGACAGGCTAGTAAATATCTCCTCAATTTAACAAGTCTTTGGTTCCTGCAACAGAGTAATGCTAACACAAACTGGAGTACACTATAAACCAATTCACAGTATATAATTAACAATAAAAGACAGTTTTGAGATCATTTAATTATCGTCTCATCTTTTGTAGTAACAATTACTTAACATTTTTACAAGATTAATGTTTCTTTAGTGTAATTGTATTTCAATATATGGAAGATTCATACTGTACATAAATCAGAAGGTCCTTTACTGACAATGGTTTCAGGTATGAAGGGGCACTTTAATAGTAAGGGCATTACGGGAACTCATTACAACAATTAAACATGAACATGACACTCACAGAATTGATTCGAGTCAGCACGTTTCACATTTTTCACAGCAATCCTTCCCAATTCAAGGGATATTCTGGGTTCAGTACAAGTTAAGCTCAATTGACAATACTTGAGGAATTATCTTTATTACTACCAAAAAGAGTCATCATTAATTAAAACAATGCAAAGACGTGTGTTCTAGTGAGTCATTTAAACAATGGAGGTGGATGGGGCCAATCTGCAAACAATAAAACTGACAGTTTGAAAAGAAAATTAAGATGCAACAAATTGTTAGTGTTAACAAGAATGTAGTAAAAAAAAAAACACCTTTAGGAATGGGCAGAATATATCTCAAGGACCGGGATCCAGGCCAACTGAGTATTTCTATTTTTTTAACTGACCTGTGTCTGCTATGCTAAGCCAAATCTTTATTTTACGTCAGTTGCCATGCCTGTGTCGTGCAGCAAATGACGGTATGCAGGACAGTCAACTGACATTAAAAGGAAAAGATGCTCAATGCTCATGTGCGTGAGGTCTGTTTTAGCACCTCACGCACACATTCGAGCTTCCATGTTTAACACATCTGATGTGCACTTTAGTTACAAATCACTCTAAAGTATATACTATTCAACGCTACAGAGTGGATCGGATTGGACATCCCTACTTTATAACATCACTTCTTTATCTGCCTAAAGTTATTTCCAATGTTAGTTTGTTGCCATGAAAAAAAAGCCTAAATTGACTGTAAAAATCCAGCTGAAATAATAACAAATTTGAACATAAGAATGTAATTGGTTTCATAGAATCGAGAACTTCACATTTCTGATCTTAAATTCTCCAAAATTGGCCCCATTTACATAGTAATTGCCTCAACATAAACTTTATTTTTGAGTATTTTTGATACTACTGTATCAACATTATGCAACTTATGTTCTTGATTAAGCCTTACTTGCACTGAAACAAGAATATAACTTTAATAGCATTTCTTCACACAGCAACTACAAAAAAGATCTTCTCATTAACTCAGTCTCAATCTTAATGCCTGTACAGCAGCACAGAGAAACCAGAAATAATGAGAACTGACTTGCACACATAAAGAACGACATTGTCGGTTATTGCCATCAGTTGTGCTATATTTCGAAATCCTTTTGCCCAAAGCTTCCTTATTAAACCCACAAGCCATTATTCAGCTGCTCCAGGGTGAATGGTTGTAGCATAGCTGCTCCATTCCAGCCACTGGAAGCTACAGGTCATAAATCACTGAAAAGCAAACACATTTGTAATGAAGCCATTGAATTAAAGTGACTCGTCTTATAAATTGTCCACATAGCAGTCTTAACATGTAGAGGAACGTCTCCTTTGCAAGTAAGTATAGACCTTCACACAGTGGTCCCAGCAATCTAAGACGAGCAGTTGACCCTTTTGTGTAACAGCCACCCCTACAGGGCAGGTTAGGCCCTCCTGAATGAGAATATTATAGCCACCTTCTTTAGGAAACTGCAATATCTCCTTACGCCCACTGTCTGTCACGATCAGGTCCCCGTTGGAGTCAACACACATGCCGGTAATGCATCGAAAGTCCTCTGCCTCTGAAAAGAAATGACTTAGTTGCTTTCCCAGCTGGCCATCCATTCCCACCGAGCCGATTGAGAAACCCCCCTCAAGGTGGTGTTCATTGTGTCGACTCTCAATGTTTAGACCCAAGCCCTGTGTGAAGTAGACTGTACCGGAGGAGTCACAAGTTACAAATTTGGGCCTGACAGCTGAACATAAGCGGTTATAATTCACAACCCCTACATTACGATCCACGGCCAGGCACCACAGCTTTCCCCCCTCAACATCTGACACGACAAACTGGCCCGAAGGCATGGCCGCGATTCCCCATGGCTTGATGAGCTGGTTCTTGTGACAAGCAATGCAGTGGCCATCTGTGGTGTAAACTTTCACAGAGTTGTCATAGTTATCGGTGACACCGATGAGGCCCTGAGCAGTGATTGCAATGGAGAGCGGGATGAGGTTGGGCAGGTCAGCACCTAGGAAACTCAAGACAAAGTTGTCGATGCTGCTCGGGTTACGCCGTATCTCCCTTTGGAAGCCCTTGCGGTTAAAGATCTGGATGCGGTAGTTCCCTCGGTCGGCCACGAGCACCTCGCCCTGCAGTGTGACACAAATGCTTACCGGCAAGTTGAACATGCCCGGCAGATTGCCCTTGCAGCCCATCTTTTTCACAAACTGACAGAGTTGCCCACCAGAAGCACCTGGAGAAGGTCCACCTCCATCAACAGACTTGGACTTGAAGCTGCCGGGAGAAGCGCAAACGGCCTCTTCAACTGTCGTTTCCATGTCAATATCACGGTAAAGGTCCAAAGGGGTGGCAATGGAAGCGGCGAAATCAAGTCTGTCTTCTTCCTTGGCATTAACAGTACAGGGTTTTGTGGTCAGTTGCCCAACTTCCAAGGGTTTCGAGCACTCCGTTTTAACAAATTCAGGTTCTTGAAGTTTTAGAATGACAGGCAGATTGGTTTTAAAGTCCAACTCTTCTTCTTCATTGTTGCTCCCTTCCTCCAGTAGAGCAACATCCGTCTGCTTGATCCTCATGGTTAGAAAGTCACATCTAGACACCACCTGCACTTCAGCGATATTGAGCAGGTACGTTTGCTCCTCCAGAATCTGGGCATTGAGTTTTTCTATTTCGGCCAAGGAGGTGGCGAAGGCACGGCGTGAACGGCCAAGTTCCTCCTGGAGCTGCAACTCAGCCTTGGCGTATTCCTGCTGTACAGCCTTGTACTTCAGTTTGAGTGATTTTGTCATGTTGTCGATAGCTGCCTTCTTCTTCTGAATGTTTCCCATTGAGCCCCGCAAGTTAGAAAGTTTCCCGCTGATGTCTTTCCGCCGCTGTTCGGCGGCCACACGAATGGCCTGCACGAAGTGACCCTGACACTGGTGACCCTCATTTTTACAAATATCACACAACAAGATGCTGCAGTCACTGCAGTACTGCCGGGGCAGGCGATTTTTACAAGACTTGCACATGAGACCCATAGTAGAGCCACATGAACTTGCACAGTCGATGATCTTCAACACAGTGAGATTGTCAGCCAGCTGGGAAATACTGCTCATACGAGACACCTTGCTGCAGAAGGGACAGCGCACGCCATTTATCGTACTGGCAAGGAGTTTCTCAAGGCATTGGCGACACACAGAGTGACCACACTGCAGCAGTTTGGGTCGAAGCTGATCCTGGTTGTAGGTCTCCAGACAAATGGGACATTCCAGTACCTCCCGAACCAAATCTGGATCTAAAGACGTTGGTGTGGCCATGGTGCCTACGGGGAGGAGAAAAGTAATGTCTATTCGTTTGATGTGTTAAGTCCTAAAACTAAAAAAATAAAACAAACCAGCATATCTGTTATTGGGTGAAATTTTGTGAAAAGGCCTATTTTTTTGCTTATAATGTGCATCAAAAAGGGGCAAGTGCACTTGGTCCATTGTAAATTCCCCACTCGCATATACTGAAACATTTTTGTGGACAGAGGTTAAATGCATTTCAACTGATTTGTGGTGACATGCAGATTTAACTCAGATGGAAGGTGGAATTGAAGAAATGAAGACATGTTAGTAATTTAAAATATAATACATAGAAGATGTATTACAAAAACAAAACATTGAGTCCACTGTACTATTTCTAGGTACAGTGTGGACATTAAAGGCACAATATGTATTTTGAACATGGAGGGCACATATTCAAAATAAACAAAGACCAGGTAGCGTTGTTGGACGCCGTGACTGAGTGTGGAATCATGGGAGTTGTCGTCTTGATCCCCACAGCCAATGCAACCCATGGGACTCGGGCAGAAATCATGTTCATGGATGAGCCAATGATTTATTAATGTAGTAGAATGAAGCAGGGTGAGGCAGAAAACCATCGAAGTGAAACAAGGCCTCTGAACAAGCGCGATACATGGATTGAAAGCAGCTGAGCTTTTATTATGCCACAGTCGACCGCTTCCACTCCTTCTGGTCATGCGTATGTGGGGGGAAAAAGCTGTGCTGTTTTATCATACTAGATATGTTTGAAAGTTCTGTTATAATGCTACTTTGTGTGGTCATCACCTGTCTAATAAAACACACAACATATTAAATGTCTTTGGTGTTTCTATAGGTTTTCTACAAAACAGAACTGGAAATTGAGGGGTTATAATGTCATTGACAGGTGACACAATGACAGTTAAAATTGCTTATTTTTCTAGATTTAAACATTCTTCGAAACATTTGGGATAATGTAAGTACACAGGTCAGCATAATATATAATACTGTTATAGTGGTTTTTGGATGTTTTAATAAAGAGAAAAAAATAAAATAAAATAACTTACATACTGTGCCTTTAAGAGATCCAAAGTGATCACTTGCTAGTTTCAAGCTCTTGTTGATGCAAGCTGTTGTTTTGTCACTTCTAATATATATATATATATATATATATATATATATATATATATGTGTGTGTGTGTGTGTGTGTAATGCCAAATAAAATCTATGCACTCAAATTATTAATATATTTGCTCTTACACAAGATTTAAGCAAAATAACAAAATTAAGTTCATTATTCTTTAAAATGGATATTAGTACAGCCCAAGAAAGAATACCAAGGGACAAAAAAAAAAAAAAAAAAAAAAACCCTTCATTATAAAAGCAGTCTGATGGAATGCATTAATGTTGATCCTTAATTTAGTGGTTGCCCTACCACACCTACTGATGCATTTTCACCTCATGATCACAAAGAAAAATGCTATGGTATTTATGAACTTAGAACTATTTAACTAAAAAAATAAAAAATAAACGCACCAACAGCCTTCCTTATGTTTGTTTTGGTAGCCAGATAGCGAACTACAAACTCACCATCATGTTTTTGGATCACTCATTGGCATTTCTTGTATCAGTTCAATGCATGTATTATTTACAGCACCTCTATTGCAGCTCATCATACAATCTGATTATATGTTGTTATATATCTAATCAGCTCTTTTACAGGCCCAGAGCTTCAAAACACTGCGATCTGAGCCACGTCATTCTTATCTAATGCATGCACGGCGTCCAAAGTGAAAGCACGATCATAAGTGCATGATAAAAATCATGCATGAATGTTTACTTATATTGATTGTTACATAATTTCCTACCTTCAGTTCAACAGCAGCTTTTCCTTGATGTGACGAGGCGCGCGTCTCTCATTTCAGCGGGTGCGTGCGACACTGCGGAGGTGACGTCATAACGGCGCGTGATTATTTTGTGAATCCCGCCCCCGGTGAGATTTCGTTGGCTGCGGCGGAAGCTGCCGCGTTCCGTGTCTGTTCGTCTATGGTCTGTTCACTGATGTGCGCTGGAACCGTCTATGGCTGGAACTAATCACGAGCCGCTGTTGGCATGCGTGATGCGCAAAGCTATTTCAGTGGCACGTGTTAGTGACAACTCAGCAGGGGTGGATTCGAAACGTATGAGAAACCCCCCGAATAATCTTTGTATTATTAAGAATATAAAGACCGAGGTGTTACAAATTGAAACATGATCAGAAAAATGGTTCGCAAATATTTATTGTTGATATAAATAAACTGGGACCGAGAGTTTAACAAAAAACCTATTATATTATATTATATTATATTATATTATATTATATTATATTATATTATATTAGCAAGAAATAGTCAAAGAATGACAATAATTTTATGAAAGACTTTATATGAAAATAGAAAATACATATTTAGATGTGTCATAAAATGTTTGAATTATGCTTTATAACAATTTCCAAAGGATGCATGCAAGAAAGGAATGTAATTACATGTGTAATCATGTTCACTATTCACATTTCAATATAGTATGTAACTGCATTGCAATAATTTACCGCTAGATGGAAGCAGATCTCTGTGTGAAAGGATCCCCGTTTTAACTTTCGTAATATTTAATAGCGTTAGGCCTACTACCACAGCAAAACATGATGACTACATTATTATTTACACTAAGTTAATGATATGTTGAATGGTAACAGATGATATGCAGCTTATCAAGAAAGCTTTGTAAATATGGTCCTGTCATTTCAAAATAAAAGGAAAGAATGGTAAGAAACCATATAGCTACTGTAGCCTATAAAAACAGGAAGAAACCCAAGTAATTAAACAATGCGTTTGCAGAAGTGTCTGAATATTAGAACAATCAAGAAGTAGTAAATTGTGCATTTTATAGTCATTAATTTAATACTGATATAATCTGAATCATGATTTATCAATCAAACAGTCAACATTATTAGACTACTTTTCAGCTGTAGTCTGTTTATATAAATATCACATAAGACATTTCTTAATTATTGAAATAGCCTATATTCTTTAGCATTTCTCCTTATTAGATAAAGACATAGACACATAAGTTGCCAGTTAATGTTCAAATTATTTGTAAATCCCATTCATTCACTATATTGGGACATAAAAATAAATAATGTAATTATTGTTAACAATGAACTTAAATCAACCAATACAGGTCTACATAAACTCTAGCATCTGTAACATGAACTTTATAGAGGCCGGTCAAATGAAGAAGTAAACTAGCCTATACCCATCCAACCATCCATCCATCCACCAGATGGTGTATATGAAAACTGAAACAGTGGGAAAAGACCATCCACTTTAAAAAAGCAGAACTGAGAATTATGTATTCCCTCTCAAAGCTACTTTAAAAAAAAAAAAAAAAACCTCCATAAACGCTGATTTAATGTCACTTGCAATTAAGGGGTTGTAAACTTTAATTCATTTTATTATTTATTCGGGGTTTTTTGTTTGTTTGTTTTTTTGGCTGAGTCATATATATAGTGCATTATTCGTGGCAAAAATGAACATCGTTTGACATGAAAACAATGTGCAACTTCACTATTAATATATTAAATAACATTTATATCCACACACACACACACACACACACAAACATATATATATATATAGACATACACACACACACACACACACATATATATATATATATATATATATATATATATATATATATATATATATATACATGCTATCAAAATAGCCTAAATACAATTGCTGGCTACATAAATTAAATAAAGGCTAAATGAATACATAAATTGATAAGTAAATACTTAATATTTTATAATAATAACTTTAATATTTCGCAATACACCTTAAATGTGTTATTACCATAAATAATTAATAGCCTGATTGCACCGTTCATTGTAGGCCTATGCATCATGGGATATGTAGTTAATTCTGTAAACTAACTAAACTAACTTGTCTTTTTCAGAAGAAAATCCAGATGGCATAGATTAAATAATAATATTAATAATAAATAAAATAAATAAACAATGCTAAACCTCACACCAGCATAGAGGGTGAACACACATGGACGAGAATTTCTACTGCCAGATGTTTTCTCTTTGCCCATTTCGAACGGCGCTGCTTCATCTCAAAATGATTAAGCGCGCTGCAGGAAATGAATCATTTAAAAAAGCATACTGTAGGCTGGTACCAATTAGGTACTCTAGCCGTGTCGTTTTCTCTTTCGCCGTGTCCTCTGTGTGTGGTGAGAACAGCGCAAACACCGACGGGCTCTGGTTGGCACCTCCCCGTGTTGTTGTAGACACAACGGCTTCGGATTGTTTGCTCTCCCCGCACGCCTTCTCTTCCTCCTCCTCTTCCTCATAGTGTTTGCCTGTCATGCTAAAATCCAGCATAATGACTCATTCGATCGCCGGACGGGAATGTTCACGGAAATCGGCCGTGGAGCTCAGAAAAACAGCCGTTTTTGTTCAGAGTTGCACATCTGTTTAGGACGTCTCAGCACTCAATTAATATCCTTCCTCACGTAATCGCATTGTTTGGCGTCTACCAAGGGTTCTGTGCACGAACACTGCAAACCAACATGAAAATCACCCCGTGTGTATTTCATAGAAGACGCAATTCATCACCTTCTGAAACTATTTCCTTAAAGATGTCTGACATGTGCCAACACAAACCCTTGTGAAAAAGCAGGCTTTAGCGCTCTTTAAAGAGTTACTACTTACTGAAATAATATAAGCTACTAAAATACTAAGAATATTGTTAAGTGCAAACTGAATGTAATGTGAGTAACTACTTACTGAAATAATATAAGCTATTAATATACTAAGAATATACTTAAGTGCAAACTGAATGTAATGTTTCAGACAATTAATTGCATGTTAATTTCAATTATATATATATATATATATATATATATATTGCAGTTTATGTTTAGTGCAATTAACTGAACTTTGCAATTTCTGAAGTTGCAATTTGGTAGGCTAGATGTTAAATATTTTAACTTTAGATACAATACCAAACATACTACTAGAGTTAAAATGATAATAAAGTATAGTTATAGTAAGTATAGTTAGTCTGGTTAGTCAGCACATCAAAACAAGTGTACTTCTTTAAGGACAAAATATTCTTAACACAATGATTTATAGTAAATCTTTTAATTTGACAACGCAAACTTTATAAAAGTGTACTTAAGTGTGTTATGAAACAGTCTTTAAATATAAATGTGGCCTTTTATTTCACTGTTATACCATATCTAGCAGTAACGTGCGGTGAAATCTTGTCATGGGTAGGCTGTGACCTATCAATGTGTGGAATATATGTTCATATATTCATTCAGTTAATTTAGCAACCCAAGTTCATATCAGGCATCATCAGATCGCTGCCTGCATTCAGCAAAGTCAGTCATGTGAGGCTAATGCACAATCACATATAATAATCAAATTAATGGACACATCTATCTTATGACTTATACAACAAACAAATGTTTTGTGCGGGACACAGAGAAGGAGGCGGCGCGGCAGCCTAGTCACTCCATCAAAATGCGCAAACGCGCACAGACAGCCACGGCGCACACACACACACACACACTTTTGGTCTGGTGACGGCGCACCAGGCTACAGTCAGAAAACATTGCGTCAGCAGTACAGCTTTAAAGTACAAAAACAGCTTATTCGCTCCTACAAACTGCTAGGCGCACACACAGACACGCAATGAGCATCTGGCGACGGCACACCAGGACTAAAAAAGAGAACTACAAAACAGCGTTTTAACCCTTAGACATAAATTACAAATGTGGCTGAGGTGACGTGACGGCGCGCAGGGTATGGAAGATAACATTTTGGTGTCAGCGCACAGCAGGCCTATAGCCCACCATCAGACAACACACACAATATAAGGGTTTTAAAAATAATAAATAAATGAATAGTTTACGTTTAAATGGGGTGCTTACTTTTATTTGTAGACGAAGTCCATGCGTCTATCCCTCTGGACAAAGATGTCAATTACTTTGTTGTAAAAGTCCTCTTTGTTGGGTGTATTTCTCAATTTCATGAGTCTCTCCTTTTCAATGGAAATAAGAGCCAAGGAGGAAAGTCTGTTCTGCTCCATTCTGTTACGGCTGTAGGTTTTTATGCGCTTTAACGCAGAAAAGCTCCTCTCCACAGATGCGGTAGTAGATGGCATAGTTAAGACCAGCTATTCATAATATCCAAATATCCACAGCCGACGAACTAGGTTGACACGATGACAGACAATGCTAGTCGCGGACTCGCGGGCGCCGCTAGATGCTAGTATTCGGGAAGCGCGCGGATTGAGTGAGAGCGAGTAGATCACGTGACATGAAGCAAGCTCGGTCTCTGCCTCAATGTTGATAATTCAAGACAGCATTAGAACTGACTGTGCATGCGCAAATCTACATAAACTACGTTCTATGGACCAAAGAGGCACCGCTCACCTCTGCCTCAATGGCCATGGCTTTTGAATTTCCTGCATGAAACAACGGGTTTTAGGGGCAAACAATGGCAAAATTAGTATATTATGTGTATTCCTGAAAATTTTTGTTACAAAAAATAATATTTGGAATAAAATTAATGCAATTAATAATGTGGTGAATTAATAAAGCTCTTGGAATTAATAAATGTAATGTCAACATTTCCTTTGGTGAGGCACTGCCTACCCTGCCTACCCTGACCGCACGTCCCTGATATCTAGTATTTTCTTTTCTTTCTTTCTTTAAATATACTTTAAAAAATTGAAGCACGCCCAGATTACAAGTGCTCATTCAATTTAAGTGCACTTCTTGTGGGTATAGACAATGGTATCATTAAAATTAACACCAATACAATAATTAAAATGAATGAAATAAAATTAAATACAATCAAATAAATAAATAAGGGTCCATGCCATGATGCTTATTTTATTGTGCACAGCTCTATATGTTTACAAACAAACACACACAAATCAAACACAAAATTACAAATGTTCAAATACCTTTTTTGTTTGCTAAAGTATACTTGTTCACATACATTTAAGATGTAAGTAAAATGTTCATAGTTCCAGAAGCAAACTTTTGTTGAAATTGGTATAAAAGTCTTTCAAAACTGTTTGAAACCAACATGAACAGTAGCTTTCCAATAACTTCATTTTTTGTATTCATCATCTCTCTTAATCACAATTTTCATACCCTCTTTTATAAATGTATAAAAGTAACCCTCCTGCTTCAGTTCCTGTGTTAATAGGCTCATTCTTATTAATAACTTTGCTTAGTTCTGATCCCGAATCGGACATGATGTGAGTCACAAATCTCTGTTATAAGACATGGTGTTCCAGTGATGTCACTCTGTCTCTCACCTTCACAGAAGTCACAGACCAGGGTGGCCGGCGGGACTTGAAAGCGGTGCCGTTCATCAGCTACCTGACAGGCCTGCTGAAGACGCAGCTGCTGTCTGATGACCTGGTGGCCGGTGTGGAGATCCGGTGCCAGGATAAGGGCAGCTGCCCGGCCGCCTGTCACCTGTGCAGACAAGCAGGCCGTGAGACGCCCAGCCCAACACCAGTCCTTTTGGAAGTCAGCCGTATCGTGCCCCTGTACAGCCTGGTGCAGGATAACGTTACTAAAGAGGTAAATGATGGATGCATTTGATCAAGTCTTTGACTCTTTTAAAGAAAGGTTCGAACAAGAATCAAAAAGCATTTTCCACTCTGTTAGTTTTGAATTGTAATTTTGGAATCTGAAGTCTCTTATGAAAGGATCAAATGTCATGTTGATTCAAGATCATATATATATATATATATATATATATATATATATATATATATATATATATATATATATATATATATCAACTTATGTATATGATCTTGAATCAACATGACATTTGATCCTGAAATTCATTTGAATTAGAGCTGAATTATGTAAAAGGTTTGTTCAGCTCACATGTGGAAGGTATAAACATGAATTCCACAGATATTGTTTCTTGTTGAATGTTGGCAGTGGATTCAGTCTCCTTTCGAGTAAATAAGTGACGTATTCTGCTGCTCCAGATGTACCAGAAGATGGCAGGAGTGATTTTCATTACGATGAAGCAGGGTTTGTCTTTCCGAAAGAATGTTATGAACTGAACTTAGAGAAAATGCAACATGAACAATTATATACTAATATCGTAATAGAAGAATAATAACAATGTTACCCATCTTTAAACCACCGTTTCTTGGCTGAACTGCGTGATCATAAAATATCCTCTGTCCTTAAATGAGGAGATTGCATTAGGAGCTGCTGCACCTTCTGAGTCATCGATGTAATGAGGATATTAAATTTAGTTTTGGAGCAGATTTGCGAGAGCTTTCTTTTCTGCATCATCTCTCGTACTGTTGATGTCTTGGAAGGCAAGATGCCATTAACCAGTGTCTGTTGTTCAGCAGCGTCAAGAGACTCCAGAGTGACTCACTTACCAAATGGCCTGCTTTGGCCCGGTGCGTACCTGACGGACAAGCGCTCTAGGGATCAGACCTGCTCCATAACACTGATTCTCCCAGCAGGCAGCTTAGCTACCTGCATACAGTATGTGTGTGTGTGTGGATCTTGCTAATAACAGGAGCGTCAACAATGACGAAAGGCTCTCAATCGATAGCAGACGGTCCCTAGCGGGGATCTGTCAATTGGTAAACAAACAGGAGAGAAAAACGCAGACGAGTCGACTGGGAAGGGCTCAGACTAGAGCGTATAGCATGCTTAGAAGATACTGCGAGATTATGAGGATGATATTGATGTCATCGACTCTGGGGAAGAGCCAAGACTCCTTGCGGTCACAGCCTCCTGTCAATTAGTGTAACAGACACAAAAGACCTACAGAGACAATGCTGTCATCTTCACCTGAACCCAAAACGACGCCTCTTCCAAGAGAGATGAGAGCACTTCGTGATTAGGACATGATGGAGAAGAAGTCAATGAGCTGGACTAGCTTTGGTCCATTGAGAACCGAACACTGATATGAAGTGAAGTGAAGTGAAGTGAAAGTGACATTCGGCCAAGTATGGTGACCCATACTCAGAATTTGTGCTCTGCATTTAACCCATCCGAAGTGCACACACACAGAGCAGTAAACACACACACACACACTGTGAGCACACACCCGGAGCAGTGGGCAGCCATTTATGCTGCGGCGCCCGGGGAGCAGTTGGGGGTTCAGTGCCTTGCTCAAGGGCACCTAAGTCGTGGTATTGAAGGTGGAGAGAGAACTGTACATGCACTCCCCCCACCCACAATTCCTGCCGGCCCGAGACTCGAACTCACAACCTTTCGATTGGGAGTCCGACTCTCTAACCATTAAGCCACGACTTCCCACAAATATTCCTGCGTAATCTATAATTTTTTTTTGTCTCACTAGTTTTATAAAGCAATTTTTAACATCAGCTTTAAGATAATACAATTTGCTTTTGATGCAACCATCAAAACTTTATATCAGTCAGTTTGCATAGGGGAAAAAAAAACATGGATGAAGTTTATGAGTTTTGAGAATGTATTTTGACCTTATGTTTTTTTTTTTGTTTTTTTTTTCATACCCTTCTGATTTTGACGCAGCCATCAGAAGTTTTAAGGAATTAAGTTACTGCAAAAAGAGCAAAACACAATGTATACTGTATTTTGTGTCCTTTTTGCCTTATTGAGCTTATTCATCAGTCTCTTTCTAATGGAAATATGGTTATGATATGAAATTATCTGTCCATTTCCTTAAAAACACTGTACCGGAAAACAAGTCTGCAAAGGATAAAAAAGCGAAATTCACAGAGCTTCTCATGTGACAGTTTTGATCCTGTTTTCATCATTGCTCCCCCCTTCGCAATCTAGCTACACAAGCTTGCACATACACACTCATACGCTGTTCTTTATATATTTGTGCAAGTAGGAAACTCATCAGTCATTTTAAGATTAAGGAGGAACTCTTTGGACACAGAGAAGAGAAGAAACGTTCATTCCAGCCATTTTCTCATACATCTGGCAGTAGGTTTCTAATGCATCTCTAATCTGCAGTCAAACATAGCTTTAGAGTTGTCATGAAATGGAAATTCATGTAATTTTTAATCAAAATGTCATAGCTGGGTTTTCCGGTTGAAACTCTCTGGTGACATATATGCCAGGCGTCTCCAATAATTTAGTCTGCTTAAACCCATCAGTCCACAATAGACTGCAAGCTTGCAGTGCAGTGCTCACTCTGCAAAATTGAATTAACAGTCTATGCATAGAACTAAATCCTGCCCTACATTTTTTCTTATTCAATAAGCTGCCACACTCAGATGCATGTAACAATGTAGAAGAAAAGGTCTGTTTCATTGCAGCTTTATTCTAAACCATGCTTTATGCAATAAACCGAATGCAGACACTTCTGGCTATGAATACGCTTAATCTTTTTTTTTTTTTTCGCAATTTGGAATACACTGCATCCTTAATTAATTTCTGACACAAGCATGTGTTGCATTCTCAGCATTGCCACAAGGGCCCCAACAAAGAATAAGCTCAAACATTAATCTTTGTGTAGGCTACTGTTGTAAAGTCAGGGCTTAATTTTGGCGGATCCCCCTCTTCCAGGCAGTGGCGGACTGGGACAGTAAATCAGGCCGGGAATTTGACTCCACCCCAGGCCACCTCTGTTGCTGCAGTCACCACCACCCAATTCATGTGTCCACCAGACTGCTAAACTCTTTGGCTCTTTCAGTTGTTTGAATTGGGTTATACTTAAAAAAGTATACGGGCAGAATAATCAAATGAAGTATCAAGTATCAAGGCATACACTGTCTCTATCATCTTTCCTTAACCAGCACCCCCCCCCCCCCCACTCTGCACATTGAGTTTCTATGCAAATAAGCACTTTCAATAATCTATATTAATTATGCAGCCATCAATTGTATGTTCCAGTGATCACAGTCCTACTACTGATGACCTTATAAATCATAAAAGCACATATTTTTCTTATAGTATAGCCAGCATGTTTAGTTTTGCTAATAGCTTAAACTTTACCTGAAGGTTCCTGCTCTGACTCAAAAGCTAATAGAATAACGAATAAAAAAAAAAAATACAAATAAGTAGGTAAGGAATGACAATGTAAAACAGCATCTGCTCCTCCTTTGTGTTTACCCTCCATTTTTTTGCTCGATTTTCTTATATAAAGGCTGCCTCTGGATATAGCCAATAAGGCAGTGCTTCACTGATGTTTGGTCATGTGGTGGTGTCATTTTCGCTCCGTGATCGCCTGATTCATAGATTCATAAGTCCGTCAATTAATTCGCAGTTGCAGTGCATACCAGCCTATTGCACGTTAGTCTGATTGACTGCACAGCAGCAGCCGGCAGGCCAGAATGACCGTCAGGCCACCGGGAAATGTCCCGGTGCTCCTGATGGCCAGTCCGCCCTTGGTTTATATCTTGCATTTCTGACTTTTTGTAAAAAGTCAAAATTTGAAGAAAAAGAAAAATGCATGATGTTGAAAAATTATGTTTTTAATTTTATATCCTGTGGTAGAATCAAGCTTCATTCTTGATTGTAGATGATACATTTTTATCATTCAATTTAACCGTTTAAAGTAATGAGATGTTACAGTATAATAGCACTGACAGATATAAATGAGGTCATGATTAACCATCAATCTGAATCAATGGAGGCTTGTAAAACAAAGTATTCAGTCACTACAGCGAAAACAGCATAAGTTGCTGTCTAGCATCATACTAAGTCACACTACCAAGCACCTTTTATTTGCCCTCCAAGTTTTGCTGACCATTTTGCTTAAAGTTCTGACTTTTTTGAGTCACTCTGCAAAACTTCCTAAAAGCAATTCCCCTGAAAATCCGCTCAACAGGTGGAGTGTTATATTTTGTGTGTTGAAGATAGCCCACTGTAATTGAGTGTACAACTTATTATAGGAATAAAACTGCTCAGCTAGGGAATTGCCAAAGGTATGCCTCCAATCCGATCATGGTACAATCTCCGCTTTCCAAAGAAGAAAATAATGGATACTGGCCTTAAAGTTTGTATTTAACCCAAGGCAATACGCTGACAGAAATAAATTTTCCAGGGAATGCTATAGCCATGGATTTTGCTAGCCATTTAAGTGGATAGAGAAAGCAAATCGAATCAGCTTATAGACACCCTTTAGCCAGTTTGCTGTTTTTCAAAGATGTGCACTTTTATTTGCATTCTTCGTGTCCCCTTATGAACCCTGGATTCAATCGAAGCCATAGCTCTCTTCCTGGAAGATGGTTATAGGTGTTCCTAGAAACAGGGACATTTCCTTCACTACATTAAGCCAAATGATCGGAATGACCTGTTTGCTGAGGTTTTGGGTCATCGGATGAATCAATTCCTCGGCCAGATGGCTAATGTTTGCACATATCAGATGCTGATTGGGGACAGTAATAGGGTGAGCTCAGAGGAGTTAAAACAGATAATAGCATTAAGACGTCATAATTGCCCTGCATCTTGTCATTGGGAATGGGTTTCTCTGAGGTCTAGAGAGTTAAGAGGTGTTGTGGAACTAAAGGGTCATCAATGGTTTAAAAAAAAGAAAGCAAACATCCGTCGTAAACAGTTTCCCTAAAAGTGTATGTGTTTACTGTTCACATTTATAGTGCACAACTCACCTCTAGTCTTCAGGAAACTTGGTTTTGAATTTTGCAGGAGGCAATATTGATTAAATTGAAATCAAAGAAAAGTGTTTGAGTAAATGTAATAGTTACTGTACTTAAAGGGATACTCCACCCCAAAATGAAAATGTTGTCATTAATCACTTACTCCCATGTCGTTTCTAACCCGTAAAAGCTTTGTTCGTCTTCGGAACACAATTTAAGATATTTTTGATGAAAACCAGGAGGCTTGTGACTGTCTCATTCACTGCCAAGTAAAATACAATGTCAAAGTTCAGAAAAGTATGAAAGACGTCATCAGAATAGTCCATCTGCCATCAGTGGTTCAGGCTGAATTTTATGAAGCAAAGAAAATAATTTTTGTACACGAAGAAAACAAAAATAATGACTTTATTTAACTATTTGTTTCCTCTGTGTCTCCATATTCTGTTTCAGCCACGCCACAAGGATACGTTTTCTACATGTATTTATGCTTTGATTTGAACGAAAACAGCACATCTGTGCAGCGTGGCTTACACAGAAGAGCGTAAGCTGTCTTTTTTCAGCTCAAATTCTCCAAAATGGTGCTTCTGTGATGTGGAGAGACACAGACGAGACAAACTGGCAGTGAATGGGACAGTCACAAGCCCCCTTGGTTTTCATTAAAAATATCTTAAACTGTGTTCCGGAACGAATGAAGCTTTTACAGGATGGAACTACAAGATTTTCATTTTGGGGTGGAGTATCCCAAAGTATCTTTTTGGGTACTTTGTAGTTTTACTGAGTATCAAAGATATTAGCAGCTTTTACTGTCTAATTGACTATATTTTTAAAAGAAGAATATGAATTCTTTACTCCACACATTTGTGATGAGTAATGCAATTTCTCATTACATTTTGCATGGCAACTTAAATTTCAACTTTTAATTTATGTTACAACAGTGATATCGCCATCTTCAGTCCATAGAATGTACTTTATCTTGTGCAGTGTGCGGTTTGCCCTTACTCACTCAAACTTGTCAACAAGGCCACTTTATGCAATTGTGAGTGCATTAGAAGGTGTGAACCGCATGTGTGTCATATATAAGATAAGGATGTAGCTGAGATCTTTTTGAAGGATATTGGTTTACCTCTGCCCTTTTTGAGTATTTGAGCTTAACTGAGACTTCGGTGTTCTAAGACATCTAAGATGCTGTGTCGACCATGATTTATTGCAATCATGCAAATTTCAAATTTTCTGTTTAGTTTTGTTTCTAATTCTTTTTTTTTTTTTTTAAGACTTTTACTCAAGTAGTATTAGAATTGGACTTGTACATTTTAATGGATTCATTTTCGCTGTAAGGTATCTGTACATTTACTCAAGTATGTTTGACGTACTCTTTCTGGAAAAGTTTAAGTTCATGTTCAGTACTTTAAAACTGCTTGCTTTAAAGCAATCTATTATATAAGTAATAGGGTTGCGCCAATTTATTTCCCAATAATTGGTATCGGCCTACAAAAGCAATTATATCGGTTATCAGCTGATTGTTTAAAAACACCCAAGATCAGGACCGATTTTATCCTGTCATTCAAAAGTCGGTAGAAAAAAACAAATGTGTCAGACAGCAAGTTGGATGAAAAAATGTTTCGTGTGTTAAATTTAGGGATGTCCAAGTTAAAGAAATACCAACACATTAATGCAGTGTCATTAACACAGGATTTATTTGACCATATTAATCATCTGAAGGTAAAGCCATGGTTGCCAGGTTGTAGGTTAGCTATAAAAACAATAATAATGATAATAATAATAAACACCAGAGGGAGCTTAATTACAGTTAATTTTGTATGTTTGAAAAGGTTTTTTTTTTTTTTTTTCTATGAAAACTACTTCATGCAATCGAGCTACAGGCTCGAAAAAGTTCTTAATTATAACAGAGATAAGATAAAATAAAATAAAACAAAATAAAATAAACTATATTGTGATTATTAATAAAGCAATAATTATTATTAAGAAAATAACTGGAGGAAAATATGCAATGTTGCTATATGATTACTGCTTTGAAACCTTAAGAAATCTTTAACTCGATTTTTCTCTAAATGGACTTTGCTGACTCTATCGACTTCAAACCTGTGTCGCTCACTCATTTTATTGTCCGATTTCTACAACTCATATAACATTTTGATGGTCTTTTAAATATTTATTTATTTATTTTTTAGCATATTATAACTCATTTTGCCAGCACAGGTCACATATGTTTTTATTCAAGTGTGATTATTATATCTGAAAATTAATAACATTAAATATAATAGAGTTGTTCTTATTTTTAACATAATATATACCAAATGAGAGGGCTCTCTGCATAGTTTACAACATTGGTTGGGAGAGTTTTATATATATCTGCATATATCATTTTAAATAACTGAATTAATCATATAGGCTGAGAAATTTAGTATCGCTGCAACTGTAATAAATAAAAGTGACGTGAATCGAGTACTGAATTGCACAGCTTGTACAAACATATCCTTATCACTATGATCAGATTCTTTCTTAACTGCTGTTTTCTCACCACTGCCATTTTGGTTTGGTTTTAAATTGGTTTTTGAGAGGAAAGCGTGCAGCACAATTCGACATATACATGTAAACTTCATTTGCTGCAGCATGCGCAGTTTTAGGAAGTTCCTTAACAGTAAACTGCCTCTCAGGTATATTACATTTCTTTTTAGTGAATAACAAAAAAGAACTTCACTGCCATCCAGGGTCTTTAGGGTTCCCTGTCATACACCCATTACACACACACACACACACACACACAAACACACTCACACACACACAGACATAAAAACACACGTCCCTAATTACCCTCCCTGCTTACTCAGTCGAAACTGGCTCAGGTTACTTTTGCATACATAAACATAGCCATAATCGGTTTGTCTATTTTTCACATGTGCAGCTGAGCAGTCAAGCATGCTTTTTCTAGGAAACTGCTGGTGGTAAATGTGTGTGCACGTTTGCGGCTCTCTGTTTGTCCATGAGCGGGGCTGCATTCATCAGCATTGATATTTCATGTTTTCTGATCATCTGTTTCCCATTTGCAGAAACTTTTTTAACCCTTTTCGCAATTGCCAAATGCCACTCTAATGGGCATAGTTGTTAAACCTTCAGTTTTCTTTCATTCTCATAGCATTCACTGGGAATGCATGATTCGACATGAAGAACAGCTCCTTCACGTAGACTCTTGGATTCATAGCCAACACGCACCCCAAAATGTGCCTTTCCTTCACCTCCAAATACATTTTTAACTAGTTTTACATGCCACGCTTTTGTGGGTTTGTCAGGCTGTTGTTTGACATTGTTTTATTGCCCCTGCCATTTGTTTTTGTGGAAAAGCTTTCTTATTTAATCAATGGTTTCTTTCCAGGGCCCTTTTCTTACTTAAGGGTTACTACCAGCATATACTGTCTTGTGCATTACAATAAATGCCATTTCTTTATTTAGTGTGTTTACTTTACTTATGTTTGTCTTGTTTTCCCATGACAAATACCTATTTCTTAAATCAAGATATATTTACTAAAATATACTAAATTAAATAAATCAAAATATGTCATTGGGGTAAGAAAAATGAACCTAATTCAAAGGATAACTTTGAAAGCAAGATAATTTTTCTTACCCCACTGGTATTTTTTTCTTCTAGTTTTAAGCATAAAGTCACTTCATTTAGATACAGCTTCTCAGAAGACTTAATATCTCAAGTAAATGTAATGTATCTTGAATGTTTAGATGTTTATACTGGAAAACAAGACAACAAAAATATTAAAAGATATTTGTAATGGGAAAACAAGACAAAAAATACTAAGTACAAAATTTTTTTTTTTTTTTGCAGTGTTTATCAGCTATTTTACTACATCTTAGCAGTAAAATGGTAGTTATATTACTTTAATTATGTTAACCTCTTAGTCAGCACAAAGACGTCCTCGTCCTCAACGCCTGGTTTTAGTGTTTTGGTTCATGTCAATTAGTTCCAAATAGGAGAAAAACAAATAGTACCTTTCATTCTTAAAGTTCAGTGGATTATCCCCAAATAGTACTTATCTCATGGTTATTGAATATATAAACCATTTTTGTAGAGTTTCCAGTTAAAAACAACTGTATAGTATTATATATAGTGTTTCCGTGATTTGGGTCATGATGCCCACCCCACACTAGCAGCTCTCCATTCACTCTCTGTTTTGACTTCCACGACTCCGTGCCTCTGCCAGGCATCTCTCATGCAAGTCATTATACCGCAATGGATTGCAGTCTTTCCCCTCCATCTCTCTGCCGCTGTAATAACTTCTCATTCATCAAGGCCGTTTAAATGGAGTTGCCTGTGCGTAAATAATGGGTGAGGTCTGGCAGCCAGAGACCTGCTGATGCTATCAGAGAGATGGGCGGCTTCCTCATCACTGTCTACTTCTGCCAGTAAGGAAGGCTGAACATTCTGACTGCTGTTCTTCCTCTACATTTTAAAAATAGCATATAAATAATAAAAAATTAAAAAAAAAAAAAGTGCATTGTGTTCTTAAAATGTTTCAAAATATCAAACATCTTAAATCCTCTGACTGGATGGAATCAAAGTATTGAAGCTAAAAAAATGGAGTCTGTGACCATCATAAACTTCCAGCTTACCTCTGTACCCTTCTCTGTCTCAATTCTGCTAGTTATGAGCTACGCTCCTCCAAGTGGTTGCTTTTTAATGTACCTAGGGTTTGGACAGATTTGGGGAAAACTGCATTTTCATACTATGCACCATGGGCATGGAATAATTTGCAAAAAGATCTTAAACTAGAAACATGTATATCAATTAATGCATTTAAGACCATCATAAAAAATGTGATGAAGGAGACATGTAGTTGTTTTTCTTGAGAGGTCCTTTTAAATGATTTTTGAATGATTGGATGTGTATGTTTTTAGCTATGTTGTGTTTATGTATGGCTGCTATCTTGTATGTAGCATTTTAATATGTTGTTTATGTATGGCTGCTACCTTGGCCAGGTCTCTCTTGTAAATGAGATTTTTGATCTCAGTGAGACTTCCTGGTAAAATAAAGGTAAACAACAACAACAACAACAATACACTACATGGTTTTCTATGAAATCTGTCAACTCAATTGTGCAGTCTGGCTCTGAGTTTCAGCAACCAGCGTCAACTTCTCCAGACTGAAACAAAAGTCATGTAATGTCAACTGCAGCCAGCAACTTATTTGCTCATGCTCATCCCATGCTTGTTTTCATGCACATGTAACGTACAACTGAATGTGATTCAGTGCCCCAATTTAATCACAGTGCAGCTCTTTCTCATTCTCCGTTCTTTATAAATAAAATACCACCAATATACAGTTAGCAAACTTCTAGAAACATCCACGCTGATGAAAGCAATGTATAGATGAATATTTAAATATATGATGCACTGTTTTCTTCTCAATAACAAAATAAATACAGCAAATAATGACAACAGTGAGAAAACAGCAGTTAAGAATGCAACTAATCATAGCGATGTGGTTACTGTATGTTTGTACCAGCTCCTTTCGACAAATGAGGACACTCAAATTACACTGTTATGAGAGTTTGATTATAAAGTATACTTGAGACTATAGACTACATATCTCCAAACTTTTTTGTGTGATTATTATATCTGAAAAGAAATAGCATTGAATAGAATATTGTCGTTGTTCATTTGAACCTCTAATTCACCAAATGAGATGGTTCCCTGTATAGTTTACAGCATTAGTGTTTTTTTTTCTCTCTTCCTTAAGAAAACGTACTCGGTTACAAACGTAACCTCGGTTCTCTCTAGAAGAGGCAACGAGTACTGCGTCTTAGCTAAGACGCTACGGGAAAAGTCTCTTTTCACGAAATACTGAAGCAAAAAATTATCCTTAATTTTGAATTTTTGTAAAGCGCATTTGCAGCAGTACACAGCCATAGGCGAGACGGCTCGCTCGCTCATTGGCTGCTCTGCAGCAAGTGCACAGCTTATCGAGCACAGGCTGATGCAATATCAGACCAATTAGGACGCTTCGCGCCCATCACGCCACTTCCCGCCGAAACGGGTGTGGCCCCACCCTATAAAAGGAGCTCGAAAAGGCTGACTCACCTGATTTATTTCATCGCCGAAGCGAACCAGAGTGAATCGTACGCACGGCAGAGAACGCAGTACTCGTTCCCTCTTCTAGAGAGAACCGAGGTTACGTTAGTAACCGAGTACGTTCTCTTACGAGAGTTCTCTCGTACTGCGTCTTAGCTAAGACGCTACGGGAACCCCATGTAAAACGCCGTGCGCGCAGGGATCACACACCAATAAACCTGAAGCAACGCCCAGGATTTACAGTGCACAATCACCCGAGGGACTCACAGAGAGCCCAGGACAGGAGAGGGGGGGAAAGCCTTCCGTCCCATATCTAGCAGCACCCGTAGATGCGGCAATACAATCATCACACAGTCGAGGCAAGGCCTGACCAATGTGGCAATGCGGGTCTTACGTAATACTGCCCATATAACAGTCGTTAGCGCATAACACTCACAAACTCAGAATTCCCATCAGGGCCCTGATTCGGCTATACCGACAGCAGCCTTGCTTGCAAGGCGGGAACCTCCAGGTTATAAAACCTGATAAATGTAGACGGGGAGGCCCAACCTGCCGCCATACAAATATCCTGCAAGGAGATCCCAGTAGACCACG
This sequence comes from Carassius carassius, assembly GCF_963082965.1. Taxonomy (NCBI): domain Eukaryota; kingdom Metazoa; phylum Chordata; class Actinopteri; order Cypriniformes; family Cyprinidae; genus Carassius; species Carassius carassius. Next base: position 8,223,638 of record NC_081759.1, read on the forward strand.
CGCACGATGAGGCGACGCCTCTTGTGGAGTGTGCTCTGACGCCCAGTGGGCACTGAAGGCCCTTGGAAGCGTAAGCTAACGCTATGGCGTCAACTATCCATCTGGATAGAGTCTGTCTCGAAACAGCGATTCCCTTGGAACGTCCACTGAACGAGACAAACAGCTGCTCAGTCTGTCGAAAAACAGCGGAGCGAGACACATAAGCTCTTAAAACCCTAACAGGGCAAAGAAGACTCGAGTCTCCATCCTCTCCTGACACCGACAGGGCAGACAGGGCAATAACCTGAGCCCGAAACGGCGTGTTGAGGGACTTTGGCACATAACCGTGCCTAGGTTTGAGTATGACCCTAGAGTCATTAGGCCCAAACTCCAAGCACGACTGGCTCACCGAGAGCGCGTGCAGGTCACCCACACACTTCACTGAAGCGAGAGCCAACAAGAATACCGTCTTGAACGACAGATGCTGGAGGCTAATCGATTGGATAGGCTCAAAGGGGGGACCCTTCATGGTCTCCAAAACCGTCGTGAGGTCCCATACAGGGGGACTGACGGAGGTCTGGGAGGATTCAGCCTCCTAGCTCCTCTAAGGAAGTGGATGACCAAATCGTTCCTTCCTATTGACTGACCCAGCGCCATTTCAGAAAACGCTGCGATGGCCGCCACCTAAACTTTGAGCGTGGATGGGGCTCTGCCCTTATCCAACAGCTCTTGCAGGAAGGAGAGAACCTCCGTCACCTCACAACTAAGGGGTGAACATCCCCGAGCTGTACACCAGCTGGAGAACACCGACCACTTCGAGGCATAGAGCCGTCGCGTCGACGGAGCCCTAGCCTGAGTGATGGTATTTAGCACTCCCACTGAGAAATCAGCGGGTAACCGTTGAGCGCCCACACATGGAGGGACCACAACTCCGGTTGAGGGTGCCAAATCGAGACCCTGGCCTGCGATAGGAGGTCCCTCCTCCAAGGCACTGGCCACGGGGCGATATCAGCTAACCGCATCAAATCTGGGAACCATGGTTGGTTCTTCCAAAAAGGTGCTACAAGCAGTATGGAACATCTCGTTTCTCTCACCTGTTCTATCACCTGCGGAAGGAGGGAGACGGGAGGGAAAGCATAAAGTGGGCAGCACGGCCATCTCCGTGATAGCGCGCTTTCGTTCTTAGAAAAGTACGCGGGGCAGTGAGCGTTTTCGTGGGACGCGAAGAGGTCCACCTCCACCCTTCCAAATCTCTCCCACAACAGCCGGACTGTTTGCGGGTGTAGAGACCATTCGCCCGTGGGAATGTTGTTTCTGGACAGCCTGTCTGGACCCAGATTCTGTAGCCCAGGCACGTGCACTGCCCTCAGCGAGCGCAAGTTGCACTGAGCCCAAACCAGGAGGCGTTCCGTCAGCCTGTACAGGTTTCGGGACCCGAGACCGCCCTGGCGATTTATGTAGGACACCACAGACATGTTGTCCGAACGGACTAAGACGTGGTGGCCTTTGATTTGGGGACAAAAACGCGTCAGCACGTTCTCCACTGCCAGCATTTCCAGACAGTTGATATGTTGGAGCTTTTCCCGTTCTGACCACAGGCCAAAGGACGGTCTGCCCTCGAGCAGTGCTCCCCATCCCGACGTGGAGGCGTCCGTCGACACCATTTTCATTGTCGAGGAAGTCCCCAGGCTTCCACCTGATTGGTATGATTTGTCGATATCTGTCGATCTCTGTCCAGGTTTTCAGGGCTGTAATGCAGCCTTGATTGACCTTGAGACGCAGTCGACCAGATATCCATGCTCCGCGCGGTACCCGCGCTTTCAGCCAGAACTGCAGGGGGCGCATGCGGAGCAGGCCCGGCTGCAGAACCGGAGATGCTGAGGCCATGAGACCCAGCATCCTCTGACATTCTCTGACCGAAACAGTCACGCCGCAGCGGAGAGAACTCGCCGCGCGCCTCATGCTCAATGCGCGCTGTGGTGACAGCCGCGCCATCATGGAACGTGAGTCCAGAGCTAAACCCAAAAACAGTATCGTCTGACTGGGGTTCAGCAAACTCTTCGCCCAGTTGACACTGAGACCGAGTCTCTCAAGGTGATCGAGTTAAACGGCTCTGTGCTCCACGAGCTCCGCTCGTGATTGAGCCAGAATAACCAGTCGTCCAAATAGTTCAGCACTTGCATGCCTCTGAGTCTGAGAGGAGCGAGCACTGCGTCCATGCACCTCGTAAACGTACGAGGAGCTACGGACAAGCCGAACGGCAGGACTGTAAACTGGTATGCCTGGCCCTCGAAGGCGAATCTCAAATATCGCCTGTGATTTGACGCTATCTGTATTTGAAAATACGCGTCCTTCAGATCTATTGACATGAACCAGTCCCCTCTGCGAATATGCGCGAGGAGCTTCCTGGTCGTAAGCATTCTGAAACTGCGTTTCATCAATGCCCTGTTCAGCTTAGTCTTAGATCCAGTATGGGCCTGAGACCCCCGTCTCTCTTGGGCACCAGAAAATATCTGCTGTACAGCCCCCCCTCGCTTTGAGCTTGAGACACAGGCTCTATAGCCCCTTTGCTCAACAGTTTTGATATTTCGGCCCGAAGTAGGTGTGCTACTTCTGTTTTTACCGTGGTTTCGATGCGCGCTAAAAAGCGCGGAGGGCGTCGAGAAAACTGTAGCGAGTAGCCTCTCTTTATAATGCCTAGCACCCAATCCGAAACCCCTGTAAGCGCTGACCATGCATCCGAATGAATGGCTAAGGGCTGGATGCGAAGCGCGCTCTGTTGCCTGGGCAACGGCGGCGCTTCGGTGTGCTGCAACATGGGCGTCGCGCCTGTGGCATTTGAGGCGGGGAGCGCGCTGATCACAGCGGGCAGATCGCTCCTCCTCGACCCCGTCTCGGCGCTTAACCGATCGAGGGAGGGCTGAGCGGGTCCCATAGGACTCATGATGTCCGCGAGTAACTGTGGGCTGCAAATGTGCACATTTACTGCTTTTGACTCGCTGTCTGCCTGGGCAGATCGTACGCGCACGGGTTTCGTTTTTACAGAAACCACGCGCCGTGTGTGACATAGTGTTTGTGGGCACTGAGGAGTGGGCACGTTTACTATGTGGTGCGCACCAGCAGAGGGCGGGCAAAGGTGCGCTGCAATAGCCTGTTCCACCGGCGGAAGTGACAGGTAGCCTCTGTTCTTAGCATCGTCCAGTGTGGAGAATGCTGGTGAAACAGATGAACGAACTCTCGCCGAGAAAGGAGCGTTCCAAGCTTTCGCCACTTCTTCGTGAAGCTCAGGAAGAAAGGGGGCGTGCTTTGAGCTGGGAGAAAAACGCTCATCCGGGAGAAAGCTACCATCCAGCCGGTAACGAGAAGGGGGCGCTGGAGCAGACCACTCGAGGCCGAGGCTCGCCGCGGCCAGCGTGAGCACTCGCATCAGCTCCTTATCGATATCCGCCCGTCTGCTGGGCCTCTGAGCAGAAGGCGCGAAATCCACGGAGCTCGCCCAACCCTCACTGCCTGAAGCAAGCAGAGAGCACGTGTCCTCTTCCTCCGACGCGGCCCTGAGATCCACTTCCACCGATGACGCGGCGGCAAACAGCGGACGCTGACCATCGGGAAGCGATGCAGGGGAGGCCAGTGAAGCGGGGGGAACCGGCGAGCTCGGCAGAGCTGGAGGCGGTTCCGGTAGACGCTGCGAGCGGCGCTTTTTATGGCGCTGCGGCGCAGCGGATGATGCAGGCTTCGAGAAGAACGCCCGGCGAGTCCTCAGAGTCACCATAGGCATTAACTCGCAATGAGGGCAGCCGCCGTCAGCGAGCGCTGCATGGTCCTCACCCAGGCAGGAGACGCAGATGACGTGACGATCTCCTTCGCTGAGCGGGGCTCTGCACGAGCCGCACGAAGGCATCTTTAAAAAGACGCAGCTCTTTTATGAGTGTGCGTCACAGGTTGAACTCACACAAGGATATAAAAGGATATAGGCACCAGACAGCGCAGCAGGAACGGCAGTAGAAGGCGGGGAGGCCAGCAGCTTCAGAATGGCTCGTCCCGCTGATATGCCTCTCAGACGGCGCTTGCTTCCTCCGTGATCCAGCGATGCGTGAGCTTCGCTGAAGAGAATAAAAATCAGGTGAGTCAGCCTTTTCGAGCTCCTTTTATAGGGTGGGGCCACACCCGTTTCGGCGGGAAGTGGCGTGATGGGCGCGAAGCGTCCTAATTGGTCTGATATTGCATCAGCCTGTGCTCGATAGGCTGTGCACTTGCTGCAGAGCAGCCAATGAGCGAGCGAGCCGTCTCGCCTATGGCTGTGTACTGCTGCAAATGCGCTTTACAAAAATTCAAAATTAAGGATAATTTTTTGCTTCAGTATTTCGTGAAAAGAGACTTTTCCCGTAGCGTCTTAGCTAAGACGCAGTACGAGAGAACTCTCGTAAGAGAACCAAACTGCAGCAGATGTCAATCTGAATAATGAGCTTTCTGTATCAGTTTGTGCATCTATAATAATATTAATATTAATTATACATTGATCATTAATATTTGTTTATAGTGCATTAAAATGTTAAGAGAAGAAACTCTAACATTTCTAAATGTATTAGTATTCTGAAACCTTGTAGCCAATCAGAGGTTCCACTTTTGAAACTAATAATGAACTAAACTAATACAGCATTTATTAACCTTCATTACAGTTGGACTCTTATTGTGAAGTGTTCATATCTGAACAGTCATTCTTAAAGATGGCCATCTTTAAATAAGTAAGTATGTATATGTAATTAATTACATAAAAAAACACAAATATGTTTGTATTTAATCCCATTTTATTAATCAATGTTTTTACTGCTGACCTGTGATGATCCAATTCAACCATGCTAATAAGCAAAAATTACTGCATATAAACATAGCTTTTCTTTTATTTTCTTTTCTTTTCTTTTCTTTTCTTTTCTTTTCTTTTCTTATGACTGAAGAGAGGGACTTTCTTCTCCTGGACTTTCTTTTCTTGCATACTTTTCTTAATTCAGAATGGCAGCACAGCTGAAAGGTTTGTTTAAACTATGCCCTCTACAGTACAGGCGTGAATTTGCATTTCCTTCAGGATGAGGCTTATTCATTTCACAGTTATGAAAGGGCTTTTACATTTGCCCAAAACAGAACTTTTTATATCAAAAACAAAAAAGAAAGCTCAGATGAGAAAAGGAAACAAAAAAGTAACGTAATGCATTACCTTCCATAAAAAAGTAACGCTATTAGTAATGCCATTAGTTACTTTCTAAGAGAGTGACACAATATTGGAAAGCACTCAAGTAACTTTTAAGAAAACTTTCCACAATGCTGTTTTTTTTAAATAAAAAAATACAAAATATGGCCTACCCACACCAGGCGAGAAGCACAGCATTAGGACACACATTGGATGTGTCATATTCAATTCAAAGCAGTTAACCTAATCACCAAACAGGCAAAAGTTCACTTCAAATAGTCAACCTCTAGTTGGAAAAAAGCTTTAGAATGATTCACAACCTCTTGTCTCACTGTGTGCCATCCCTCGGCTGTGTCTCAGTTTCCCCCTCCTTCTCTGCCCCACACTCGTCTTATTATTGCCCCAGAGACAGAGTCTCTTGACTCACACGTGGGATGACCTTTTTTGGTACAGCTTCCAATTAAATCTTGACAGGTTCTTGTCTATACAAAGCGCCCTTAGCCTGCGTAACTTCACAGAGTTACACCACTTTTTGAGTGGAGGTGGCAGAGCGTGATGTTGGCAACTCCTGGTGACTCATCGAGTATGGCGGAAGGACGTTTGCTCGTAGAGATAATTGCATTTCTCTCACCTGTGCCATTTATTCTGCAGGCATTCAAAAGTGCCACGATGAGCTCATACTGGTGTGCGGGGAAGGGTGATGTCATCGAGAACTGGTGCCGCTGTGACCTGACAGCACTTGGCAAAGACGGGCTTCCCAACTGCAGCCCCCTGCGGCGGCCTGTGTAAGTTACCCTGAGGTGTCCTGAAAGCACCTTTATGCAATACGTGGTTCATGGCATCACTTTTGGGAAGAATGTTAAGGTTTTCCTAGACTTTGGTAAGACAAATGATGCCGCATTATCTTCACTGCCAAATTGTCTCATCAAGGCAATTGTTTGGTGACTCAGTATGTCCATTACGTTACATGCTGAGTCACATAATGAAAAAGGTACATAAAATCTGTACAAAAAAAAAAAAATTCTTAAAATGTAAGGCGGAACTAAACTACTGTTTGTAGTTTAGTACTGAACTTTTTTGATTTTGAAATGAGGGCTGAGAGCTTGTGCAAAATTTCCCAAGGTATCTTAGCAATGCTGGATACCATTTAAAATAGCTTTTGATTCAGAGACACATCTACGATGCCTTAAAATGTCCCCTGCTTAGGTAAATCAGTCGGTTTTGGCATTCTGTCAAATAGTACTAATATGCACATAATGTTGACTTTTTAATTTTCAAAGATTGAGACTGGCTCCACACCTGGAACCCTCCAGTACAATGGTGGCGCTGGAATGGATTGATGTTGAACCACTGATTGGCTACAAGGTTTCAGATTACATCATTCAACATAAGCGAGTCGAGGACCCGACAGAGGCGGAAATATACACTGGTAAGCTCAACTCACAGGCATATGAACAGTATTACAGGAACAGCACCTGTTTCACTCAACTGCAAATAAAATCTGTACAAAAACAGCCTCTTGAAATATATGGGGAACTTTACTACTGCTCAAAAGTTTGTAATATTTTTTTCAAATGGTTATTTTACCCAAAAATGTAAAATTCTGTTATTAATTACTCATCCTTATGTCATTAAAAACTAGACTTTTGTTTATCTTCAGAACACAAATTAAGATATTTTTGCTTAAAGCGGAGAGCTCTCTGTAGACAGCAATGAAACTGTGATGTTCCCATGTCCAGAAACATAGCAAGGACGTAGGTAAAATAGACCATGTGATATCAGGGTTCAACCGTAATTTTGCGAAGCTACGATTATATATTTTTTTGTGTGTGCAAAGAAAACAATAATAATTTATTCAACAAATCTTCTCCCCAAGTTACCATCTTCCACCATTTGATAAAAAATATCTTAATTTATGTTTGGAAGATGAATGAAGGTCTTACGGGTTTGGAAAGACATAAGGTAATTAATGACAGAATTTTTATTTTTGGGTGAACTAATCCTTTAAAGGGCCATGAATTGCCTCAGTTTTTTGTCATTTAATTTCATTTTATCATTCATTTATCATTCATCGTGTTAATTTATCAAGATTTTTACATCAAAAACATCATAATTAAGAAGTAATAGGCTTCTGTCCTGTTTTTAACCCCCTCATCAGAACGCTTCATTTGAATAGGCATGGTGGATTGTAGACTCTAAAGTAAACACCCTATTTGAAAGTCTACATCCTTTCCAGATGGACACTGTTGTGATTTAGGTTAAAACCATATAATACGTATATGTTTAACAGACAAAGCTATAGTGATCATGTAATAAAAACAGTTACTTACGACATTACTGTCAGATCTAATATAGTTGTCACAGCATTGTCTTTTTGTTTCAGTCTTTCAGAAAATCCTGTGTCAAATTTGGCCTTGTTTTAAATGAACAAAGGACGAATATCTTATTGATGTGCTCTGGATCTTCATTAACAATAAAGTTTATTCACTCTTTCCTAACACTGGGATCAGAAGGAAGGCAATGCAAATTTAGCAATGCACAGCATCTTGTTGTCTTCAGAACCATCTTTATGGTTTGGTTTCCCTGTAGATCTGTGTGTTTACCTCTCTCGTAAACACTACATGCATAAATCGGTGGGCTAGGTTAAACAGGCAGGTCTACGTTTGCACCCCAGATCCTTGTGTGGGCCCTGGGGAAACTCCTTTCAATAACAGCAGTTCACATTCCGAGCCATCTCAATCAGGGAGCAGACATCCTATCAAGACAGGGGCTGAGGCCCGGGGAATGGAGACTCCACCCAGATGTGGTGTGTCAGGTTTGGAGAATGTTTGGACTGATTTAGGTGGATCTGTTTGTGACTCGGGATACATCGCACTGTCCCCTCTGGTTCTCTCTGACTCATCTAGCTCCTCTCGTGGCCGAGGCTTCATCTGTATGCCTTCCCCCTGATTGCTCTGCTCCCAGGAGTTCTGGAGAGAATGCACCAGGATGGAGTCAGTCTTCTGCTTGTAGCCCCATTCTGGCTGGGTCAAGTATGGTTCTCTGACCTGATTTCCCTTCTTGACGGGTCTCCATGGAAGATTCCCATCAGGAGGGATCCCCTCTCACAGGTGGAGTTTATGTTTTTTCACCCCCGCCCAGAGCTGTTGAAGGTGTGGGTGTGGCCCCTGAGGGGGCACAACTCACAGCTTCCGGTCTCTCAACCAAAGTTGTTGAGACCATCTTCCAATTCAGAGCTCCCTCAATGAGGAAACTGTATGCCCTGAAGAGGAAGGCTTTCCCTTCCTGGTGTGAAGATTGCCAGCTTGACCCAGTTAACTGGCCAGTCAGTTCAGTGCTGTAGTTCTTTGCAGGCTCGATTCTCCACTGGGTTGACCCACTCCACTTTGAAGGTGTACGTGGTGGCTATAGTGGCTTACCATGCCCATCTTGGTGGTCAGTCTGTGGAAAGACAACCCCTGGTTACACTGGTGTGCTGAGGTTGAGGTTGAGGCCTCCAGTACGCGTTCATGTCCCCTTGGGACCTGGCCGTGTTCTTGGAGGCTTTGTGTAAACCTCCTTTTGAACTTATAGAGGTTTCAGATCGAGTTTTGGCACTTAAGACTGTTTTCTTATTAACCATCTCATCGCTGAAGAGAGTCGGAGATTTGCAGGCCCTGTTTGTGGCCCCCTCCTTTCTAGACTTTGCACCTGGTTTAGCCAAAGATTTTCTGTGCCCCAGGCCGGGGTACATCCCTAAGGTTCCCTCCTCTGTGCCACGGCCCCTAGTACTACAGGCCTTCTGTCCTCCTCCCTTGGAGGAGCTTGACCAGCATAAGCTTAACTGTATTTATCCAGTGCGAACAGAGCTCCACAGAGCTGTCATGTGGAGCAATTACTTGTTTGTTACGGTCCTTCCAAGAGGGGTCTGCCTGCTACTAAGCAAGCCCTCAGTCTGTGGATGGTTGATGCCATCTCGATGTCCTACGAGTCCTCTGGTCTCACCTCGCCCTTGGAGGTCAAGGCTCATTCCACCTGAAGCTTGGTGGCCTCCATGGCCTTCCTGCCAGGTGTGGCTATGCAGGATATTTGTAACATTGCAAGTTGGTCTGAGCCACTGATCTTAGTCAGGTTCTATGACCTCAATGTTCATACCACTACTGGTTCCTCCATCCTTTTGCTGTAGTAGTGCTAAAGTTCATACAATCTATGAAGGCACTTGAAAGTCTGGTGGCATGGGCATTCTCGTTTCCAAAGCGTCTCAAAGCAGTTCGAGTTCCTGAAGCGGAACACCTCAAGGTTATGTATGTAACCCTAGTTCCCTGCAAGAATGAGATCCTGCATCTTCCGCCTTACATCTGGCATCCCTGCGAGCACTTCACTCATTCTACCAGAAGCTGCCGTTGTTTCCACCGCATGTTCTTTTATAGCTTCCTGGTCACTACGTCACCCTGCCCGTCAATATATATATATATATATATATATATATATATATAATATAATATAAAAAAATAATAAGATTTCGAAAAAAAATATTTTATATATATAATTTTATATTTTTATAAATATATTATAAATGTTTGACCAATAGGGTATGCCATTGTATTTATGTGAATAATATATTTAATTTTCCAGCATTATTTGTTATTTTGCTCAACCTGAAAGACCATTGGCCATCGATGGAGGATTTATTTGTTTTTTCCTAATTTTCACTATTTCTTTTGGACCTTGTCCAGTCTTACAAGATTCTTCCAATAATTTAGATGTGAATGTACCATTTTTACGTCTGTGATCGACTTATAAATCCAATTTCCCAATGCTGGGAAACTGCAGTTCAGTCGGGCTCTATGATGATGTTATCCATGTAGCCTACGGTCAGAGTCTGAATACATAACTGATTGTCTTGTTGATCTGGTCAAATCTCATTAAGCTTCCATGGCACTACAATTTCAGTGTTACAGGAGCAGAGGCAGATAAAGATGAGGGCTGGGAGATGGGTTACCAACAGCCTGTGTGACTGGCAGTGACCTGCACCCGTCTGTCCGAGTCATGGCTTGTGAGTCAGAGTTTGGGTGACATGAATCTATTAAAAGAGAAGAAACAAATTGTTAAGGTTGAAACGGTGGGTTTAGTCAGCGCAACCAATCCATCCAGCAGAAGAAAGAGTGCTGATGAGTGAAACCATTAGATGAAGACGATTCTTGGCAGGGGGACAGATGGTTTGATGTCTTTGATTCTGATTGACAGACCTTTATCATTGCCGGCAGCCATATCAACCTGGAGCCCAAGACCGGATTCCCACTGAAGCTAAGCAGGGCTGAGCCTGGTCAGTACCTGAATGGGAGACCTCCTGAGAAAACTAGGTTGCTGCTGGAAGAGGTGCTAGTGAGGCCAGCAGGGGGTGCTCACCCTGTGGTCTGTGTGGGTCCTAGCTTCCCAGTGTAGTGATGGGGACACTATACTGTCAACAAGCACCGTCCTTCGGATGAGACGTTAAACCGAGGTCCTGACTCTCTGTGGTCATTAAAAATCCCAGGATGTCTTTCGAAAAGAGTAGAGGTGTGACCTCGGCAGCCTGGCTAAATTCGCCCATTGGCCTCTGACCATCATGGCCTCCTAACAATCCCCATATCTACTGAATGGCTTCATCACTCTGTCTCCTCTCCACCAGTAAGCTGGTGTGTGGTGGGCGTTCTGGCGCAATATGGCTGCCGTCGCATCATCCAAGTGGAGGCTGCACACTGGTGGTGGATGAGGAGATACCCCCTGACTATGTAAGCACTTTGAGTGCCTAGAAAAGCGCTATATAAATGTAATGAATTATTATTATTATTATTATTCATCAGTTACAGACACTGACTGCAGGATTACACCCTTCAGCATGTGTTGGTCATGACGCTGACTTTGCATGTAATTCAAGTTCGTGTTCCGAAGTGCAGTTTGAGTAATGCATTGTAAAATTTCAGTGTGAACCATGTGTTCAAACATTCAGCAAGTAACAAGGTGAGAGAAATTATTCTGTTCTCTAATGAAATAAGATAGGAAGGCATTGAATGAGAAATTTAAACCTTAAGCAACCAATTATGCAAATTATGTCATCAGCAGCATTTCACTTCCACAGCCCAGCAGACCACTGACCATAGAAAACCACTTTCACACAAAATTAACCAAACTCACCGCTATAAAAGCACCGCTCAAATAGCTCACGTGTAAAAGCCCCTAAGAAAACCCTGTGATGACAACATGCTTATTTTCTATTATGTGATTATCAGATGGTGACCATAAACAAAGTTGAAATACACGCTGACAGGGGCTATTTTCTCTGAGATTCAAACATCTTTTGGATCATGTATCACATTCTGTAAAATTTGAGACAAAATTACACTCTTTGTTTTACAATGAAGGGATCTACTGTTACGATATAAAATAAGAGGATTTGTGGAATAATGAGACATTTGAAAATTCTTCATGGAGGACATTTTGCAGTTTAAGACAATGCTTTGGAAAAGAAAAAGCAACAAGGACAAACTATTTAATATTTAATAGCTTCTTAATCCAAATTTCTGGTGTTTGGATAATGCAGTAATTTGCTGTCCATCTGAAATGATTTGTCATTTGCAATAATGTCAAAATTTATCTTTCAGCCTCTCACCTCCAACCATTGGATTCCATTATAATTCATATGTATTTATTGACTTGTTTCAGCTGATGCATCTGCATGAACCTTTGTTGTCCCCATTTTTTTACACATTGTCTTTCCATCTCAAAGAGTTTGTTACTTGCCATTCAGCCAGACAAGTTAGAGTTATTAAAATTATGTAAAGATTATTAGTGAGTGCAGTGCTATTAAGTTCAAAAGTAAAAGGTCTATATTAAAATTAATATTATTATGCATTATTATAATCATCATCATCATCATCATCATCATCATTATTATTATTATTATTATTATTAACAATAATAATAATAATAATAATAATAATAAACTTAATTAACAAATTAATTAATTAGTTAATTATGATATAATGCAAATAATGAATGGTCCTAAAATAAGGCAACACTTTTATTTGAGAGTCTCTTCACTAGTTGCTTATAAACATGCATATTACTAGAATATTAGCCATTTTTGGTAGTAATTAAGCATATATTAATGCCTTTTTCTACATGACCTTATTTTACGTCCCGAATCCTACCCAATATCTAAACTTAACAACTACCTTATTAACTATTAAAAAGCAGCAAATTTGAAATTTATTGAGGAAAAAGTCATAGTTAATAATAAATAAGAGTTCCCTATTCTAAAGTGTTACTAAAATAAATAAATTCAGCAGAAGTAAACTACTTGCTCAGCTACATGTGAACAAGTTACGTCATCTCCATTCTTATTATTTTTGCTCATGAGAACGTTTCCAGCTTTGCAAGCTTTAATAAAACTTGGGTTAATTCATGAAATCCAACTACATATTTGTACAGATTACATGGGCAGCTGTGACTGCTTATCACCTGGCCTGTTTACATGCGTTTCCCCTACTGTAACTACTATCCTTGCTTACACATACACAAAAAGTGTATATGTATCGTGCTGCATATATATATATATATGTACATGTGTGTTCCTGTGTTAAGTGGTAGAGCATTGCGTTAGCAGCGCAAGGTTGTGGGTTCGAATCCCAGGGAAAACATATTAGGTAAAAAATGTTAGCCTGAATGCACTGTAAGTCGCTTTGGATAAAGCGTCTGCTAAATGCATAAATGTGTATGTATATACATATTCATATGTATGTATATATAGATTCATGACTTTGGCCAAGTTCTGATCTGAAGTGAATCAGTACATGTCTGAATGCTTAGACCACAATATTTACATTTTGACACGAGGACTATACAGTTAAAAAGCGAAAACAAAAACAATCTTTCTTCCAAAATCCCCCTTTCTCTCTTTCTGGCTCCTTAGATGAACTCATGTTGTGATAAAAAAAAAAAAAAATCACAACCAACTATTGTGTTCACCTTAGGCAGTTGACTCTCTGCCCACAAATATGTTTTACATTTACTCATTAAACTAAATGAAATGTTTAGCTTTGTGCTGACCAGTGCTGGGAAGCCAGAATGTTCTTGTCTTGCCATCTATAAACAACTTTATTACATGCTGTTTGCCTCACAATTTTGTTCACATAAAATCAGATTCTCGGCAACAATGTGTCACCATGCGTTACCATTAGCTTAACATCCTAAGCCTGGCTGACACATATTCGCACAGCAGGATGAGGAAGGTTTTACATGTTCAACATTGCGAGCCAATTCTAATGGGTTCAGACAAGACCTAAGCTTGCTTTCTGTACTTTTACTGTGTCCACTTTAAAAAAAATATTTTCTTTTTTTTGCGTTGGAAAAAAGAAGGATTTAGGAGGGACATAACTTTACCTTTATATTATAAACAGTATGTTTTTTTTTTTCATGATCCTTTCATTTTCTGGCACCAGAGTTGTGTGGTAAATTGTTTTGATGGCTCTTTTTATTTGGCTGTTGCAGAAGAACTCTATTTCTAGTGTTTATTGATGTGCTTTTTGGAGTTGCAAGTAATGCAAATAAAACTCAGTGCCCTAAAACTCAAAATAAATCCATCATGGACACAAAATTAACTGTTTAGTACATAATTAAGGGGAAAGCAAGTTATAGTGCAATTATAACAGATTGACATAAATAATAATAATAATAAACGAATAAAAGGACATTTTCCAGGATGAAGGAAGTTTTGTATACATGTGGCAAAATATCAGCTCAAATACAAGGACACATTATTCAAAAAAGTGTATCATCAAAAAAAAAATTAGCAGGTCTTACTTGAGAATTTTGATCAATAGTTTCCTGTAATAAAACATCACTTGGGTCATATAATTAAATAAAGTGGCCAAGCATGTTCCTAATTTTACATAAATCCACCATTGTCATGAATAGATTGTAGGTGTAGAAATTCAAATATAGGGTTAGGAAACATGCTGAAACCTTATCTAGTTGATTTGACGAGTCATCTAACAGGAAAGGCTGGATGAAGTAGAGTTTTTTGTATTGTGAACATGTTGGTTGGAATGCTATTGCCTTTTTGATGACGAAAGCATTGAATAATTGCCACATAGAGAGAATGTTACAAACCTCTAGATGGCATCCGTTTGCTGATGCACGACTCACTGGCACAGTCAAGGACTTGAGTAGTGCTGGAGGAACCAAGTGAGATGTTTCATGGATTTTGCTATCTGTTTGCTCTGACCTTGTCAATTTTAATGGAGATTGCATGAAGCCAAACCATAGTCCCTTTTCAAGATCACATTTTGGAAATGGAACCAACATAAAAGGAATTGCCCTGCTGTGCAGCTAACATTTGGCTCTCTCTCATCTGATTCCTTCATTTCCTGCCACATTTGTCCATTTGATTTAGGGCCAACTTCTTTAAAAGTTTCCAGAAGCATTTGTACATGATGGACGACAACCGAAAAAAGAGCATATACAGACATATGACGTAATGCATTTGCTGCTCGTTTCTAACATTTCATTGCTTAGCAGTTACTCTGTTTGCAGATGTGTTTGGCTTAAGGCTTAGAATCTCAGACTTCTCTTTGTAGACTGTGGTATCTTGGCAATCTGAGCAGAATGAGACATTGTTGAGACCTCTTCTGAAACTATCCATTTGCTCTATATTTAATTGTAGTGCTGTCTAGGGGAAATGACTGAGATATCAGGAAGATCTAATTTCTGGATCGTTTATGATGATGACTGTTCAGAAAATTGGTTACTGTAATGAATTCAGGTCATGTGAGCCTCAATTGTAGGCAGAATACTATAATAGCTTACATTTTTTAGTGGCTGTTCTTGTGGCTGTTCTTTGTTGGGCGATCATTTCGCATTTAATTACATTTTTTGACATAAATATGTGCTTTAAGTACTAATAAACAACAACTATACTAGTAATATGAATGCTAAGCAAATAGCTAATCGCGAGAATTGGTCCCTAAACTAAAGTATTTACAACAGCTAAAAGCATCGCTTTATAAAGGATGCTAAGAAGATTCAGCATATGTGAGGCGCGCATGATGAATACTGACACAGGACATAACATTTTTGCATTTCTTTTGAAAATGTCAATGCTTAATGATTGCTATTTTATAGCTCATAAGACTTTCTTCAAATCTTTGTTATTTCTTTCTTAAGATCACTTAAAGATGATCTTTAAATACAGTAAAGAGCTATAAAATGATGCATGCATAGCATAACAACTTGGATTATGGGAGAAATGTTTGTGTTCATAGTGAGATTCTTGGACTTTTGAGTGCAGACATTTTTATCTTGGCAAATTTGAGCACAATATGAAGCAATGTTATGATCTCTTATGAAATTATAAATGAGACATGTGAGATTGCTTAATCAAAAGCCTTCATTTGCTGTCTATTTAATCTCTTTGCTGTTTAGAAGAGACAGCTGAGATAGCAGGGAGATCTAATTTCTGAATCTCTTATGATAATGATTGTTAATTGTTATCCCTTTGGGTGATGCAGTTAATCCAATGAAATCAGGTTAAGTGGTTGCTCTTTCATTAGCATGATTCCTTAGAAAACAACAGAGATCAGTGATTTGTGATTCAAATTCATCTGTGATTCATTTTGGCATAATGATTGACAATTCTGAGCACAATATGAGACATTGTTGAGATCTCTTATGAAACTATAAAGGAGACGTGAGCAAAAGTCTGCATTTGCTCTCTACTTAATCTCATTGCTGTCTAAGAGAATGGTTTGAGAGACATCAGAGAGATCTCATTCCTGAACAATCAATGGTTAGACAATCATATGTTGTCAAAAGAAGCTCATATTTTCAGGCAGGATTCTATAATGTCTCACTTTTTAGTGGCAGCTTTTGCAGTTATTCTTTTGGTGATTAGTGTCACATTTGCCACCAACTCCAATGCTTTACATCAGCTGCAATTCCAAAGTTTCATGCATAATGACATAATGCACTTGTCTCATATAGACTGTGCTGCAGCCAGATTTCGCAGTCGCAAGACCACACATGTTGGTCTGAGTTTCTTAATTTGGGTGAGCTGGTCTTCCTGTTCAACCAGCAGCCTGGAAGAACCACGCTTCTTCCAAATCCGCTAATTAACGACGAGAAGGGTGTCAGAGTGTGAGTATCTCTTACTGTTCCTCGCCACGGACACATAATGGGATTCTGCAGGATGGGTGGGGGGAAATGCGGAGGGAACCAGCCGCCACATGCCAATGATGTCATCTCACAGCTCCGCTGTCAGACGGCTCGCTGTAGGACATTCGATCTTTGATTCTCATCTCCATTTCAGCCTCCTGTCACAGCAGGTTTCTTATCGGGAATCCGTCACTGTCCGACACCTCCTTCTCCCCGTCTCCCTCACCAAGGGTCGAGCCTTCATTCCGCAGAGGGCTATCCTTTTGTTTACATAACAATTCCGACGTCGCCTTTGAGCTGAGTGTCATCCCAGAATGCCAATGCTAGTTGATAAGCCAGCTTGTCTGAAGCGAGATTCAATTAAAAGGAGATAAAAGGGTGTCCTTCAGGATGAGTGGAGATAACGAATTGGAGAGCCTCAGCTGACTTGCTTTGTTTGCTTAATTAAGGATGACCTCATCGCTAAAAATGGCTCCCGCTTCCCCTGGCGTCACGAGCAGAGCCATCAGCAGATTGGAGAACAGGCAGCAAGCCAAGTCTGACTTCTTTATTCAACACACACGTTTGTCCGCACATACTCGCAAAACTCTTGTGGTAATGGAAAGGTGAGGCTGAATGCATTTTGATGCGGTTTCATAAGGCACAGATAACTGACATGTCACATAAACATTCAGTCCTATTCAATTCTCAAAAATATTTTTATTGTCATTTCGCCTGTTAGACCAAAAATGTATGATGTCATATATGGTCTTTTACAGTTGGTTGTCAAATGAAGTCAGTGGGCCTCATTTACGAAATGAACGTACAACAGAAAATTGGTTGTTTCAGCTTGGAATTGATCAATATGGACGTGAGCGGTGGCTACGATCAAATTTCATGTCTGGTCTCAGCTCGCGTACGCAAGCTGTGCAATTAGTATAGACTACGCTGATTTTTGTGACACTCTTAATGCATTTTATTTATTTTCTTTATATCTTTATTTGATTTAATCAATCTGATCATGTTGGCACCTCATGCACACACAAACAACATTAGTTCTAGCACTGCTTGAAATTTCAGCTACATTCATCATCAAACGAAAATGCAGTCAAGCAAATTTACACTGTTTATTTTAAAAGGTCCGCTGTGAAATCAGTGTGCATTGCCCAAACAAACATTTTTATGTATGTGAAGGAGTTTACGTGGATATTCTGAAGTATAAAGCCATGTTATGCTACATATTAAATAATAGTTTAACAAGTTATATATTCTTATTTTTTTAATAGTTAATTATATATATATATTAAATAGCTTCTTTTTTTGTCATTCTTGTTCTGTAATATTGTTAAATGTTAACGATTTGTTGTGGACTGAAAGGAACCAAATATAGTCTAAATAATGTTTATGTTTGTAATGGTTTCCTGATATTTACCGGTATTTAATATACATAAAATAAAAATAAAAATACGTAATTGTTTGCAGTTACAAGGTTAACGGGTGTTTTTGGAGTAATATAAATTTTTCTTTCATGAGATTATTTCCTCTTTTTGACTGGGTTTTGTTTCTCCTTGTCGTAAAAAGGATTGTTTCTAGGGGTGTGATATTCAAATAAAGATTGTTTTCAGCCGCCACATTTATCAACGATCATTATAATAAGATTGGCAGCATTCGAATGTTTCATGAATCACATGTGAACTCTGTCGTAAGTTAATTTGTGTGCACTGATCTGTGCTCGTTGATTAATAAATGAGGCCCACTGTGTTCGGTACTTGAGTTCAGGAGAGCTGGTGCCAC
This sequence comes from Carassius carassius, assembly GCF_963082965.1. Classification (NCBI taxonomy): domain Eukaryota; kingdom Metazoa; phylum Chordata; class Actinopteri; order Cypriniformes; family Cyprinidae; genus Carassius; species Carassius carassius. Next base: position 8,241,747 of record NC_081759.1, read on the forward strand.
AATCATATGATGACTGATCATGTGGTGGCCAATTAGATCTGGCATTTAGCTCTAAAAGTGCAAGGTTTCTAAAGGTCAAGCCACTTAAGCCACTTAACTACATGGAATTTTCTCTCATTATCCAGTTAAAGAACGCTATTTGGTAGAGGAGCTTCCCAAAGTGTGGGCCTCAGGAATTGCAGGAGGGCATGGCCTAGGTTAAATTATTCAAATTACATTGATGCCTGGTTTGATTGTTTTTTTCACTTGTGGATTTAGAGGACAAAATAAAATATATATGTGGGTGATTCTATAATTGGAGATACATTTTGCATTTCAATTTAAAAAAAAAAAAAAAGGTTGTCATACAGAACCATTGTTTAAGAATTACCTTGAAAACACTTTAAAGTTTATATATTCAGTGCTATACAAATACAGATAGTTTATTATTTTCTCTATTTTATCAAAATATCACCTGTTCATAGTTTTTCTCGTCAATTCTGTTACGGACGAACAACCAAATATATAGAAGTAACAGTACATCAAAAAATTATAAATCTTTTTAGTTTCATTTGTCATGTAGTCCTTTTATTCAGGCCTTTAAAACAGATATTAAATGTCATATTTATACAACTTCAAAATTAGATTCACCCCCAGGCAATAGTGGATTATCCAAAGGGTGCACTTGTTTTTTTATCAAATTACTTGAACATTACAGGGTAGAGATAAAACTATAACATATATCTTACTCTTGCACAATATAAAAATAACAATATTAAGTAGTTTGATATTTCAATGTATTATCTCATTAATATTCAAGTTGAAAGACTAAAAACAGAATTGACACATCTGGCAACAGAATTGACGGGGGTAACAGAATTGACCCAAACCAACCAGAACATGCCTATAACAAGAAAATAACTGCTGAGTTATTGAGAAATACTCGACCAGATCCCTTACGAAAATTAACCATGGTTTTACTACAAATAAAACCAAAAAACCATGGTTACTATAGTTTAACCATGGTAACCACAAATTAACCATGGTTTTGCTATATTAACCGTAGTTTAACCATGGTATTTGTAGTAAATCTGTGGTTATACAAATGGTAGTCAACATGCCAAAAAACCATGGGTTACTACAGTTTTACTATAATAAAATCATGGTTATTTTTCGTAAGGGATATCCCTCTGGATCTCTACATGCCGTGTCGCAACCTTGGTCGGAGGTGGAATTAATCTGAGGATGTCCTCATGTGGGTACCAATGAACATCTTCATGACCAGGCCAAAAGAATCTATTTTTTCCTATTTGGTGCATGCACTTGACCCTCACATGAGTCTCATTGACCTCCAGGATGGTACCAGGATAGATATTATGGTCATGTGAGGACACACCATTGTCCAACCACATCCTGGCTCTCCCAGTGTATGTCTGTCTGTTGGTCTTCATCTCTCTCTTCAACAGCTCTCTCTTCTCCAACGGCTCTCTCTTCTCCAACGGCTCTCTCTTCTCCAACAACTCACTCTTGTCCAACTTTCTGCTTTCCATTTAATGTGAGAGGATCAGCAGGGAACTTGAATGTCTTTGTTTGGTGGCACTGGCACACCAACTTTTGCTGAGTGGAACAGGAGCAACTCACATCCCGGTAAATTAGCTGATATGGGAAGACCGTGACCCCTTGGTGGATTTTTATGGTGAAGGGTACGACAGGAAGTGACTTTGGCATCACCTCCATTGCGATAATGGCATGTTCTTCAATGTAGAACAGCTTCACTGGATGATGGTGCATCCACCAATGCTTGAAAAAGTTTTTGTGCATTTGGCACATCTTTCCCACTGTTAGCTAATGCGTCCGCTCTGCGTTTCTGTGTGTGTGTGTGTGTGGCTATAAACACCCATTATGCATTTTTGTGTCTGTTTGCATCATTGTGTGATTGTAACCAAGGCAGGGGCAGTGTGAAAACCAAGAGATGGATATTGGTCAATTCTGTTACCGTACCTTGGTAACAGAATTGACAATAACAGAGTTGACATTTTTAGCATTTTTTACTAATAGCACCACATGCTAGCATAAAGGCTAAGAGCACATGGCCTGATACTAAAGATGATTTTAAAAACTTTTAATACCTGATTTTGTTAATAGCTTTGAACTTTGCTTTCCCTATGAGATTGTTGAAACAGTTTTGACATGTTATATAAGAACTCTTGGTGCAAGTGCCTGTAAGATTACATGGCTTCAGAGAGAACAAAACACATACCTCCTAGTTCTTCAGAGTTTAATACCAAAAGGGAAGTGACATCATCTTGCGTTGCTTAGGATACTGATGCGACAGATAAGCATAATTTAAAGAGACAATAACATGTAGTAACAGAATTGACACAGGATTTGTGGATTGGTATTTTTCAACAATAAAAGTTACTTTTAAACAAATTAATTTAGCATCATTTGGAAACTGTCACCAATAATAATGTATAAACAAAAATAATTAAAACCCCAACCTGAAATTTGTAATTTAAAACATGTTTAATGCATATTTTACCCTTGTTTGAAAAAAGTACCACCCACTAAGGACAGTATGATATCATGACTTTCAACATCATGAAATAGCTTTTAAAATAAAATATTTTCTAGTTTTAAACTCTAACATTTTGTGACTCTTAAAAAGAATAAAAAAAAATAAAAATGTGTTTTTGGAGTAAAATTTTGGTAAAGCTATTAAAAATAAATGGCTTCGAACTTCAAATGTATCTCCAATTAAAGAATCACCCATATATATATATATATCTTAACCTACTTTAAGTATTATTAATTTAGTCATTTTTCACCATCATGTATGACTGCAATCTGTAGAAGTAATCTATAATAATTTCAACTAAAACAAATGTTTTATCATGTTTCATTTATTTGACAAATAATTTTGTATTGTTGTGTTAGGGGCATCACTTTTGAGGGGTCATGAATGAAGGGTGGGGGACTCTCCTGCTTGTCATGTGACACACAGCAGCTACAATACCATTGTATACAACATATAACAGGGGAGCAGTTGAGGGGTTCAGTGCCTTGCTCAAGGGTCTCACCTTGAGCTGGTTATTTACTCCCCCCACCGACAATTCCTGCAAGACCTGAGACTGGAACCTGCATCCTTTGGGTTTCAAGTCTGACTCTCTATCCGTTAGGCCACGAAAAAAAATGTAAATAAATTATATATATATATATATTTTATTATTATTATTATTATTATTATTCGACGTATTATTACGTGGATATTTACCTACAATCCATTGTAAGAAACAAAAGTTGCATAAGTCTTCTATCATCTCTCAAAGATAAATGAGTCTGTACTGCAGGTAAAGTTGTAATAAAATACGTAATATAATATATATATATATATATATATATATATATATATATATATATATATATATATATATATATATTTAATTACAAATACAATTAAATTAAAATTTGTCAAATATGGCTTTTTTCTTTTGGCTTTGGTACCCCAGTTCTGATAAAAGAAAAAGCTAAACATGAAACACCCCCAGCATCAACTTTGCAAAAAATCACATTTCTGATTGCATCACTTGCATAATGTATATCTCTTGAATATCCTGAACTTTCTACAAAGACAAAAAATGATTCTGATGCCATTTAGCACAGTGTATCTACATGGAAAGGGATTTTCTGTCATTATGGCCTTGAAGGCAAAATACAGAAACATGTTGAGCATTGAATCCGATCTCTGTCTTAAACTGACGTATATACAGTTCTTGGGGGGGGGGGGGTGTTGACTCATTTACTTGAAGAGAAGAGTCCCCCTATGTCAATGAAAGCAAAACAAAGTCTTATTTTGCATTGTTTTGTCCTGAATTGTCTAGCCTTGTTTTGTGTTGTTTTTTCCTGTCCTTTTGTTTTGTTGTTTTTTCTTGTTTTCATTTATGACTCTGAGGTAGCCTTTTCTTTGCAGGGTTATTCTCTTTTATTCTTAAGGATGAAGTAGGCCATCACATTTATTTTCAAGGTTTCTTCTTATTCCTCTTCAGGGAGGGTTTAATCAATTCTCTATCAAGCAAACTGGCTCAAATCTCATGGTTAGGGCCATTATACAGACTGTGTCTCTACTAATAAATTGAATAGACATAGTGATGTCAGATTAGCAAATGGCCCTTTAAAATGCAGAGCTATGATCTCTCTCTCTCTCTCTCTCTCTCTCTCTCTCTCTATCTCTCTCTCTCTCTCTCCCTCTATAACAGTCTCTTGGACATATAAAAAAAAAGCCTGCACTTTCTGACTTTGTCAGACACGTCTCTAATTAGCGGGTTGACTAATGGCCTCCAATTCTTTATTACCTTTTCAGAAATGTAGCTTATCAAACTGTTCATTTACAGTATGCAAACACATATATAATGGTAATAATGAAGAGAAAAGTGCTGTTAGACAATCATATCAACATGAAATCAGTATATTGTGGCTTAATGTGTAATACTCTTTATGAAGGTATTTACGAAGCTATATAATACACTTTATAAAGAGTATTACACAGTATTATAAAGAGTATTAGAATTTCTCAAATATTTACTTAGATTTACATTTAATTTGTTAAAATTGTTACCAAATGTCTAAACTTTAAATGGGTCATATGATGCGGTTTCAATTTTTCCTTCCTCTTTGAAGTGTTACAAGCTCTTGTTAAATAAAGAAGATCTGTAAAGTTGCAAAGACTAAAGTCTCAAATTGTAAGAGATATTCTTTATAAAAGTTCATATTCAACCACGCCTACCTAAAATGCCTCATTCTAACACGCCTTCGTCACGATGTGGGAAGATTTGCATATTGGGGAAGGATGAGGGTTTCTGAAGCAAGCTGCACTGCTACAGCAAGCTCTAGTCATATATTTAAATGATGAGTAGTGAGCTCATTGCAATACAGGAGAGAACCAATCAGCTGTGCCATGTGATAATGATGTCAGAATGAGTTAGATCTATCAGATTGCACCATAAGCGTTTCATGCCAGAACTCTGTATATCAAAAAATTACGAGACTGCAGCACTAGCAATTATTCAGATTTACATAAAAATACAGCCTTACACATAATATAGCTGTACAAACTCAGATTTTCATAGAAGATTTAGAGTTGAAAAAACCAAACAAATCCAACCTGATTTAGATCAGGTTCATCGGGCTCACAAAGCTCGATATAAACATTCTCTGTCAATGCAGAGTTTGATCCAGAGTTTTTGATTAACTTTGGAGCATGTGCACCTAAAGGAGGGAAATGTGCATTAAACAGCCAATCACATGGAACTTGGAGAGCATCGGCAGAGCATCAAGCATCTGTTGGATTCACTTTTCGCGAGAGTCAACACAGTTAAATTTTTTGCTGAAGATTAAGACATGTAGTTATTAAAAAATATATATAAATTGTAATGCAATTACAAGGCAGGCTACAGCAAAAGTTTAAGGCGGAGGAGTGAACTGAATATATTTATATATTGTTTCACACAGAACAAAAAACAAAACAAAACAGAAGTTTAGTCATTTTAAAAGTTGGATAAATTAACACACACACACACACACACACACACACACACACATAATCATTATACACACATAACAATTATATATATATATATATATATATATATATATATATATATATATATATATTGTCAGGGTTCGGGGCTAATCACCTGCCTTTTGGGGTTGTGAATGTGTGTTTGGATGGTTTGACTGCTCACTGCGTCTACCTGTTTGATCTGAGTTTTCCCCACCCTCCTTGTTTCTCCGTTGTTAACCTTAATTGTTTGCCACCTGTTCTCAATGCTCTTCTAATTTTTTCCCTTTATAATTCCCTGTGTTTCTCTGTCTGTTGCCAGACTGTTGTAACTCTTACCAATAGCTCGAGCTGGTCTGTGTACTCACCTTGTCTTGTCTTCAGGCTCCAGTGTCTTTTGCTGTTTTGCTCTGCCTCTTGTTCTCATGAATGCAGTACTCCTAGAAGATTCCAGCTCTCATTTCTCTGGGTCTCGGCTGTCGAACGAGCTAAACTGTGGAACGATACTCATCTGCCTTGTTTCATCTGCTTTCAATAAAGCTCAGTGTAAACTCTGTTGTGCAACTGAATCCAGCCCGTTTCTCCTGACAGAACAGTCTGGCCAATTATGGATTCAGCGGGATCTGATCCACTTCGCTCGGCTCTCATACAGCAGGGAGTTTGATTGGGTCAGCATGCCATCCAGCTCAACACCATTGCGCAGGATGTGGATGCTATTAGTGCCCGAGTCTTCGAACTCCTCACAAGGTTGGATAGCCTTCAGCGAGAGGTGACGAGCCACACTGATGTTGTCAAGTGTCCAGAGGTCACTCCTTTCATGTCCACAGATGTTGTCAAGTGTCCAGAGGTCACTCCTGTCATGTCCACAGATGTTGTCAAGTGTCCAGAGATCACTCCTGTCATGTCCACAGATGTTGTCAAGTGTCCAGAGATCACTCCTGTCATGTCCACAGATGTTGTCAAGTGTCCAGAGATCACTCTTGTCCTTTCCACAGATGTTGTCAAGTGTCCAGAGATCTCTCCTGTCTTGTCCACAGATGTTGTCAAGTGTCCAGAGATCTCTCCTGTCTTGTCCACAGATGTTGTCAAGTGTCCAGAGATCTCTCCTGTCTGGTCCACAGATGTTGTCATGTGTCCAGAGATCACTCCTGTCATGTCCACAGATGTTGTCAAGTGTCCAGAGATTCCTCCTGTCATATCCACAGATGTTGTCAAGTGTCCAGAGATTGCACCTTCAGAGGTTGCACCTACCTACTTTGTCTGTTTGGCCATAGAGATTGTTCCTGTCTTGTCAAGTTCTCAAGTGTTGTTCCTGCCGGTCACATCTGGGCCATGTAAAGTGTTCCTGCCTGTCCTGTCAGACCTACAGAGGTCATTCCTGCCAGTTGGGTCAAGGCCGTAGACTGTGTTCCTGCCTGTCAAGTTATGGTCATGTAAAATGTTCCTGTCGGTCCGGTTATATCCTGAGGTCGTCTTTGCCAGTTGAGTCATGGCCGTGGAGATGTGTTCCTGTTTGCCTTGTCAAGCCCGCGGAGGTTGTTCCTGCTAGAGGTTGTGACCACGAGATCATACCAGACCCAGCTGTCTGCTGCTTCTGACGAGTCCCTCGGAGGATGCTCCTGCTAGTTGTCAGCCATCTGAAGGGGCTATCCTGTCTGTTTTGTCCTGTCCTTAAAGGTTGTTTCTGTTTTTCTTGTCAAACCAATCAAGGTGGGCCCCTCTCTGGAGCGTCGGGTGACCCTCCTGGGAGAGGGGGTACTGTCAGGGGTCGGGGCTAATCACCTGCCTTTTGGGGTTGTGAATGTGTGTTTGGATGGTTTGACTGCTCACTGCGTCTACCTGTTTGATTTGAGTTTTCCCCGCCCTCCTTGTTTCTCCGTTGTTAACCTTAATTGTTCGCCACCTGTTCTCAATGCTCTTCTAATTTTTTCCCTTTATAATTCCCTGTGTTTCTCTGTCAGTTGCCAGACTGTTGTAACTCTACCAATAGCTCGAGCTGGTCTGTGTACTTACCTTGTCTTGCCTTCAGGCTCCAGTGTCTTTTGCTGTTTCGCTCTGCCTCTTGTTCTCATGAATGCAGTACTCCTAGAAGATTCCAGCTCTCATTTCTCTGGGTCTCAGCTGTCGAACGAGCTAAACTGTGGAACGATACTCCTCTGCCTTGTCTTATCTGCATTCAATAAAGCTCAGTGTAACCCGCAACTGAATCCAGCCCGTTTTTCCTGACATATATATATATTTAAATGCAAAGCTTAAAATGAATTACCACTTCATATGATAATCATGAATATATTATATGAATTATAAACAATTATGAATAATATAATCTAAGTATTATAAATTAGTAGCCGCAAAAGTCAGGCATTTGTGTCTCTATTAAATGATTGTAAATGACTGTAAACTGCTTTAATTTGGAGTGAGAGATACGGGGAGTGGCATCATTACATCACTTTTCTCACAGCTGATTGGGTTTGTGTTTGTGATCTCTGAGCCAGAATAAAACCTGCTCCGGATCAGGGTAGCTGTGTAGCATTAGTTACCATGGTGACGAAACCCGGTCAGAACCAAGCTCAAACTAAATGCGAACTTACCTGTATACAAACCAAAACCAGCTTTGTGAGATAGGCCTCTGGAAATTCCCATCAAAGGGAATTATCCAGGTTGAGCTGATGCTGGAAAGAGTGGAGGCAGTTTAACAAGAGTACGGCAGACAACTTTGACAGCTCTAATCATAAAATGCTGTTTGTGTGCCCTGTAGCACACTGTTTATGTTCATACGGTGATTTAAGGTTGTTCTGCAGTGCAGCCCTCTGTAGAGATTGTGGCATAATGTCTGATTCCTTGTGCTCTTTGGAATGCTAAAAGACAAGTATCACTATTGCCATTGCTCATAGGGTAAAAGTTTAAGCACAATATTATCAATACTATGTCCATCTTATGTTTGGTACTACATTTGGCATCTGCAAAATATTTTAGCAAAACTTTTACGCTTTTTGCAAATGCTTTTCAGTGTGACTTTTCTTGTGTTCGCTGGGAATCTTGATGTGCCATTCACAACTCAAATTATGTGTAAGGCTGTATTTTTATGTAAATCTGAATAATTGCTAGTGCTGCAGTCTCGTATACTAGTACTGCAGTCTTTTTGATATACAGAGTTCTGGCATGAAACGCTTATGGTGCAATCTAAGACCACATACATTAACATTGTCATGTACATTACCATGCCAATTGCTCCAAGAGTTGTCATGACAGAAATAAATATATATACGTTTTTAATGTCACTTTTGATCCATTTATTGCCTCTATTATCTAGTTTTTAGTAACAAATTGGCACCAGATAACAGAATGAAATAGTAAAATTTCAAATGCCAAATGCATTTAGTAAATGGTGTTGAAAATATAATCAAATTACTACAATAGAATCAACCAATTTACTCCATTAAGTATTTTTAAACATTAGTACGAATATAAAGTTGTTTATATATAACTAATTTATTTTTTAGATGTTCTCAGTCAATCAATATTTTAGTTTTAGTGTCTATGCAAACTTACGCAAATGGACATGTGGTTGAACACATATTACTTTAAATGTACACAAATACTCAGGAGATCACACTGGCCCAAACACATTAGCCCAAACACATTCTTTGTATCGTTTCCATTGCACTGTGAATTTTTGGCTACTTTGCGTAGCCAGAGCGAAACGTATGGAGCAGCCCTCATCTGAAATTGTTGTGCTTCTATTATTCTTGTCTGCTCTACTGAATGCAATTGGACTTTTCTGAACTTGCACTGATCTCGAGTGAGCGTAAAACCAGCAAATGTCAGTGGACATTAATAAGAAAGAGAGCATTGCTTCAGGAGATGAAAGAAAAGCCTGGACTCTGCAGTGGCCTCGTTGAGAACAAACGACCTGTGCTTTGCCGTCCCAGCTTTTGTTTTGGCCACTCTGTTGTTACAGAAACATATGAAGGACTTGTATCCATTTTTTTTTTTTTTTTACCGGAGATGTGTTTGCAGTACAATGATTCCTTTGATTCTAAACAAACATTTTAAAGACATAATTATGATTGCAGATGGTTTTTACTTTTATTAGCTTGCATACATGGAATAGCAGAGTAATTTAGCATTATGGTGCCATACAAAACACTGCAAAGCTTTTACAGCAGGAGGAAGATGGTGAGCCCAGATGATAGTTTGAATGACTCCTATCATGGGGCGGAATGGATAAATGAGAAAAAAAAATACTTGTCCTAGCTTCTGTCCTTCAGTTCAGCATGATATGCTTCCTCACTGCCTTCTTGAGCAAGAGGTCACCTAACATCTGAGACAAGGTTTTAATCGCTGTGTTAACATCAGGCAACATGTTTCTCCAGTAATAGAATGTCTCCGCTAATCTCAACCGGCTGTTCACAGTTCCTGTTTATATCGACAGAGCTGTCTGATAGGTACCAGGCACTTAAAAGAATCCTGAGAAAATCGCAGGTACTCCCTGATGCTGCAGAGAGACCTCGCATGCTATAACGGGGCAGTTCACGCCTTTCTTTTCATTGTGCATTTCTTCTGAACTCCATCTTTTTCGGTTGGCACTGCCATTGTACTTGTTTACATTGTGAAGCACACAAAGTATGCATAACCAGTGTTGCAATCATCAAGGCTACATGTTTGTGTTGGTTTTGTTAGGAAACACCCAGAAAAACTGTCAAACTGTAATTCCTCAACACAAGTCTTGAGTCAACTGTTTTGCTTAAACCACATTTCTACTACTCTCAAGGTCTGAAATCATCTAAACTCCCAGTTCTTTTTACACAGCTTATAACTTAAAGAGTACAAATAAGATTATCTATTTAACTTAATACTGAAAACACAGATTCTCTAAAAAGGGTTTGATACCCTTGGTTAATAATATCATGTGTTAAGCATCAACGACTGCTTGTGACAGTTTTGTCACAGTTATGAGTCTCTCAGTTGGGTGGATCCCACTGTGGTTGAACCCAAATGTCTAGTGAAGGCAGAACAACCAAAGAATTTACAGTTTAAAGTTTTTGTCAAGAACAGGGTGCCAGCAACCTATGGCAATAGACTATGAACTGTCATGAGATCAGAATTGTTAGAAATGAACCTGTTTTGTGAGGTATAAACTCGTATTTCTGAGGGGGAAAAGTCTAAACTTAATGAGATGTTAATTCAAAATTGTGAGATACAAACTCTGAATTCTGATACAATTTCTGAGAAATGCTGTCAGAATTGTGTATTATAAACTTGCAATTTTGAATAAAAACTATCCTCTCAGACAAGTCTTAATTGTGAGACTTGAGCTTAAAAGTGTGTGATATAAACTTGGAATTGTAATATATATATATATATATATATATATATATATATACAGTCAGAACTGACCCTTCATAGGGAACTTGATAGACAGGTGATCTGACCAATGATAATCCTGAATCTGCCATTTATGTCCGACAAACAAACCAGACAGGAGAGTAGATTTACGTTGAAACTTGAACTTGAAAAATTGTGTGTATTGACATCTTTCTGCAGCTGAAACAAGATACCTTCATATATTCATTCATGTTTATTTCAGGCTAAATCTAGTGAAGAGGAAGAGATGGTTCATGTGCCGTTTAAACTGAGGTGTGGTCTTGCGGCTTTTCGATAACGATTTTTTTGTAAAAAAAAAAAAAAAAAATCCTCTATTGTGTGGTGTCATTACGATTATTTAACCCCTTTGTAGTCAAAGATCGGCGACGGCCCCAGATTATTACTGTTTCACTTTCACAGCATGTTAAACATCACTCTCTTACTTTATCTGGACAAACTGTGCATCAGTTGGAAGTTTAAAGACTCTAGCTTCAATATTTGACCACTGTATTGATAAAACATTGTTGCAGCGACAGATATTTAGTAATTTATGTCAGGAGTGCAAAATTATAAATCCATATTATGCCAAATTTTGAATAGAAATTCACCACTCATTCATATTCAGTCACGTCTGCAGCGGTTTATTTGTGTTCACATAGACTCACTGAACAGCGTTAATAAGGATTTATAGACCAAAGATGCATATCTGCAGAGATATATGGATATATTTACTGATGTTTACTTAATATTTCTTCAGACAGAATCCTCATTTCTATTCATTTTCCACTGATTTACACGATCTGATGATAAACAGCCTCTCCTAGCGCTGTGTCTGTGTGTGTGCTCCTCAGTGGTCGTGCTGTGTGTCAGACAGACTCTAATTGGTCCTTCGCCTTGTCAATCTTTAGAGTGTCATGGCTGGACACCGCCACATCGTGTCACATGCTTCCTGTACACTTCCTGGTTGTTATCTGGCTATAACAACACTGATACACCTCTGTACACACGAAATATCCGAATAATAAACCCGGAATTATGATAGAAAAGCTTGGTATGAGATTTTCTTGAGATCTGGGGCATTTTTATAAAAAATAAAACAAATGTACATCGGAAAGGCTAACTTGTGCAGCGATGAAAAAGGCTATAAATAGCATATTTTTACAACAGTAAACGACCAAATTCCACCTGTGATCGCAAAGGGATGAGTTTTTAGTAAAAGTGCACTAATAATTTAATAAATTGTCTGATGTAGCTTGATGCTACTGTTAGCTCTAATGCTACTAATAGCAGGTGCATTTCTTCTTCATGATGCATTTCTGTCACAATAATTCAAGTAAGGTCGTAAGAAAATGTTTTGTTGTATTTATATAGTAAGACTTTTGATAAATAAGGGGTAAATGCATACTGAGACTGAAACGAGATTGCAGCTTTGTGGTTTTGTAAAGCTTGAAAATACCACAACAAAGGCTGATAAAGGTGGAATAAAAAAAGTTTATGTATTTGGAGGTTATGCATTGGTCCTCGACATAGTTTTGACTGTGACCAGTGAGCTTTTTTTAAGTTCAAACGCACTCTCATTGATTGGTGCTTACTGCTTTTTGTTTTCCTCCCGTCTGCCCTCTCATCAAAGGGCATCACAGGGATTTAACTTCGCTGGTTTGAACTCTATCTCACTGGTAGGTTTTTCAAGGTAGCTTGGGGAGGGGAGGTGTCCAAAACACATCAACTGGTCACTGGGATTCCTCAGGGATCAGTTTTTGGACCCCTCCTCTCTCCATATACACAACATCACTGGGTCCCATCATACATGCACATGGCTTCTCCTACCATTGCTATACTGAGAACACATGGCTCTATCTTTAATTTCAACCAGATGATCCAATGGTAGCTGCATGGATCTAAGGGCTGCCTGGCAGACATCTCGGCATGGGTGAAAGAATATCACCTACAATTCAACCTGGCAAAGACTTAGCTTCCTGTCTTCCCTGCCACTCCAACTCTACAGCATGATTTCACCATCCAGCTAAGTTCCTCTACAATTAACCCATCAATTTCGGTCAGAAATATTGAAACCTTTGATGATCAGCTGACCTACAAAGACCTTCATTGCAAAGACTGCTCGGTCTTGCAGGTTTGCATTGCACAACATCAGAAAGTTCAGGCCCTTTCTAACGGAAAGAACAGAAATTCTTGTCCTGGCCCTTGTCATTTCTAGACTGGACTACTGCAATGCTGTTCTGGCTGGACTTCCATCAAGCACAATCAAACCTGTACAAATAATTCAGAAGACAGCAGCATGACTGCTCTTCAACGAGCCCAAAAGAGCCTATGTTATACCTCTCATTCTCTCCTTGCACTGGATACCAGTTGCTGCTCGCATCAAGTTCAAGACATTAATGCTTGTATATAGAACAGCCACAGGCTCAGCACTTGCCTACTTCCACTCACTACTACAAATCTGTAGTACGTTTGGAGAGAGTGTAATAATACCAGAAATAATTACCAATTAGTATAAATAGTAATACTGTAAACATAATGAACACTATAAGCATTGCTATACATTAGTAGCCTATAGATCACTCCAAAACAAATCATATAAATGTAACGGTATTCCAAAAAAAGATACACCTAAACAAACCAAAACAAAGTGAAAATGAAAGTACAACGCGTTAATTGGGCTCACATATTCGTCACAAACCTAATGTTTTCATGTTCAAGATGTATTTGAATGAAACTATTATTTATAATGTAGAGGCTTTGTGCTTCATGCATGTTCGTATATCAACAGAAATAGTCTCTTTATGCTAGCAAAAATCTAGTGTAAACTTAAACCAGTGTAAACTTTTATATTTTTGGTTTACTGTATTTTATTTTGATAATGAACAAATAGATGAACATCTTAGATATACATTTTCCTAATATCATCCTGGCAACTCATTTTTTACCCAGGGTTTGAAGCTGTGCCCTAGTTAGGTTAATGCAGAAACTTGTGAACGAAGCTCTCTTATAATTGAGGTATCTCTATTTAGTGGCGTCATTAAATGTTCTGGGGAAAACTTAAGTTGTATTTTTTAGTGTCGGTCACAGCGCCTTTTAATTGCTGTTTTGGATCCAGCAATTATTAAGTTACAAATTAAGCACTACCTACAGTTGACAAGTGTGTGGTCTCCTGGTCTGGTCAAATTGTCTCGTGTGCACGTTCAGAGGGTTATAAGGCTTAAAATCTGCCTTTATGTCTAGGGTCTCCCATGGTTTTAAAATTGGTTAAGAAATGGAAGTTGTGTAGTGTGTGGCCAGCTTTAGTTTCTATTCGGGTTTCTTTATGCTTTGTGTATTAACCCCAGACTTGCTTGACAGCTACGATTACCTCACAAGTTTATCTCTAAAATAGAACATTTTCCTTGAGATTTTCAGTGTTGACACATTCCAACCAGCTGTGGCTGACACGTGATTTACTTTTAACCCCTTACCAGCCACCCCCCTTTTTTGGCATGGAGACAGAAATGACATACCCAAAATAAAAAGGTTTCTGCTCATGATTCTTTCAGACTAGATACATAATCAACATTTTTTCACAAAGCTGACAACTGAAATACACAGACACTTCAGATATTGCATGTGTAGTAATGCATACAGTTCTGGCAGTTCTCACAGCCCCATGATACAGCTGTGCAGGAGGCTCTTAATGAATAAAAGCAGACAACTAGCATGGACATGGTGTTCCTGCCTGCAGAACCCCAGCAAGGAGAGAGCGTTAACCAATAGGGGTTAGCTGAGGTAATGTCTGTCCTGCCAGGCTGTTCTTTAACACAGCTGGGGTATTTGTTTGGCTATTGCCAATTTCAGTGTGCCAAAATAAGGGACAAGGGCCTTTTTTCTTATTTAGCCTTATATTTGAGCACAAACTCGTACATTAAATGGGCGAACCTGAGCATTGGAATTATGTTAGTTAGCACAAAAATAAATACATATATTTAAATAAATAATTTAACCCTTACAATCTAAATCAATTCTTATCAGCAAAGATGCACTGATGAAGAGAGCGCCATTGTTTTCTACATAATAATACATGTGTATGTTAATGTGTCTCCAAAGACATTCTGATCAGCACTTACCGTAGTTTGGATTTGGTTTAGACAAATTATAACGTTGGCATGTTGTTAATTGCCGTTTCTTGTCATTCAACTCTCAAACAAGTCAAATGACAAGAGCAGGAAATTGCCATGTATGAACTCAGGAAAATGTCAATTAATGCAAATATTTTAAAATGATATTTTAAAATGTTGTCGAATGGTATTAACTGGACACCTTTGTAACTTATTTACCCCTAAAGGCTGCACATTAACTTAGAGTAGCAGTATGTACCAATACAGTGTAATATGTACTCCTATGGTATTATTATAAACCCTTTGGGGTAAAGATGTACAAAGGTGTCTTTTTGAGGGTAGTGCCCCAGTATCAAGCTGTTGTAAGCCAAAATGTACACTTTTTGCACATCTTGTTCTTAGAGTACATGGAGGAAGGTTTGTGTCAACCCCCCTGATACCAGCCCACCTTAAAGTACCCGCACTGCTCCGCATGGACATACAAACATTCGGAAACATGCAACTCATGCAACTTTGATGTCCACACACACAAGCCCAAGGGATCTGTTGCACTGTGTGCAGTGAACGGAAGAGCGGCAGCAAAGAGGTTTATATGCCGAACACGACCTGGGCTTTACATTGAGATTCCGACACTGTCAAACCCAATGTCAGATCTCCAAACACAGATTGCAGATTCTCAGTCTGGACGGTAGTCACTCCACTGTGAAAATGTAAGTCGTGTAAGATATAGCATGCATGTCTCAGCCTTAATTCGTCCAGGTCCTAAGCACCAAAGCAGATGTGGGTGATCATTTTGGACGTGCACAAAGATTTCCTTTCTGGGGATTGTTGACTTCTTTTTACCATTTTTTTTTCTTTAGGATTGTTGGAGTATGTCATAATTACTAACAACCCCCCGAAACAGCCCCACGGGTGGCCGCTTTCCTTTTTCCCAGTCACGGATGGACTATTGATTTATTCTGATTATCAAAACATACAAAGATAGCATTTCGAGCCAAACCTCATGCAGAAACATCAAACAGACTTTTCTTCCCCCTGCCTTCTGCCGTACCTATCAAAGCCTCTTATTTCCCTTCACTTTTGCAAATACTTTCGGCTTAAAGCTGTCAGGGGGCCCGCCAAATCTGGCTCCACTCGTGCATTCCACTCATTTTTGTCTCAATGTGAGGGAAATGGACCGAGAGCCAGGCGGCGTAATATAGATAGTCAATCTTAAGCAATTCTTGACCTCTTGTCACTGTTAATAGTGCGAGGAAACAAACTGAACAAGTCTCACACAGTTCCCGGACGATGCAAGAAAACCCGGCTTCCTTTTTCTCTTGCAGTTGTATTTATTTTAGAGCAAAACTGCTTTAAAAGTTTCACTTAGCTTATCGAGGCCCATGCTGCAGGGGAGATGCTTCTGTGTGCGCATGGCATAGCTTTACAGCACTTTTAATTCAATTAACATTTAACACAAAACAGGTGGCCTCTTCTGGGTGCAGGAGTTCAAGCAAACGGAACAACTGCAGATATGTTCCATAAATTCTTCCCATATAATTCAGGCCAGGGCCACACATACGGTAAAATCATAACAGCTCGTGTTTACATAATTCAAGAGCCTGAAGACAGAGCTGGCTGCTCTTGAAAAAAGGGCATACTTTCATGTTGTTGTTTTTTTTTTTCTCTCTAACCAAATATGTGTCCATGTCGAGTGTGGTTCTGCAGGATTTATAGATTTTTGTAAAATAATCCCAGCTGCAACATTGCAGCTGTAATTGAATGTAGTAGGTACTGCATGATTCTGTATATGACTCTGTATTTGTTTTGTTTTTGTTTGTTTTGCTTTTTCTAAAGAAAAAAAGAAAAGAAAAAAAAGGATTTAGTAGATGCCAGTGTTGTTTTACTTTCATTGATACACTATAATAGTTTTTATTGAGATATATATATATATATATATATATATATATATATATATATATATATATATATATATATATATATATATATATATATATTGGCTTTATTATTATTAATATTTTTATATTATTTAGTTTAGTCTATTTTGCCAAAATAGAAAAAAATATTTTTAAATTTTTGTCAGTAGGTTTAGGAAGGTTTGGTTTTATTTATGTATTTATTCATTTATTTTACCACTTTAACTTAAAAT
This sequence comes from Carassius carassius, assembly GCF_963082965.1. NCBI lineage: Eukaryota > Metazoa > Chordata > Actinopteri > Cypriniformes > Cyprinidae > Carassius > Carassius carassius. The sequence continues at coordinate 8,258,905 of NC_081759.1, forward strand.
AAATGAAATAAGAAATGTTGCCTTGATAGTTAGCTGAAATAAAAGGTTTTCTTTTTTTTTTCATTTAATCTTTATTTAGTTTCAAGTAATGATTTTTCTAAATGTAACATTACCAGTTAACATTTATTTTATGATTTTATTTTATTGATGATTTTTTTTTTTTTTTTAATTTAGTAATTTTAATTTATGATAAACTCTGAAAATGTACCTGCACATTCATTTCAATGCAACTTTTATTCCATTTCACAGAAAATTATAATTAAGGGGTGAATAATCGATTAAGACTTATTTTCAAGCAACCTTTTTAGCATATGGCACACTGGAATATTTACTATCCATTGTTTTGACAGTCAACTTCAAGGGAGGAATTGGAGAAACACTGTATCATAAGCAACATGGGTCTCTTGGATGAGAAGAAAATATGCATGCATTTAAGGGCATTCCATCATTGGGATTATTCAACGCGGACCTTTTGCTGTTATAAGTGGAGTTACCGTTCCATTGTTTTCCATTTCATGAATGTCAAGTTTCAAAATATACAGAACTTCTTGAGATGTGGGGGCCACAAAGTGAAAGCAAAGGGTTTTGAGATCTTATAAAAAGACATCTTGGCTTGGGCACTCTTGAGGTGTGGAATGTGAGCGGGAAGCTTCCCTTATATACAATGTGCTTTCTGGGAAAGTGGCTAAATCATTCGTTCGTTGAGTCCCCCCTTTCTAGACCTCCCCTCCGTTGCCCATTTTTTACTGTTCCCTCGGGATGCACAACCCAGACAGGTTCTGCCATTTTGATATGTATTTTGGAACGTGTTAAAAACTGATGGGAGCCTACGACGCATGTTCGTCTAGCTCCAGAGTTGCTAAAATTGGAGGTGTCAAATGTTGTTTTTGCTGCTTGCTTTTTTCGTGTCCGCTGTGCCTCATAGGTCGTGCTGGGAACTGGTTTTAGCAAATGCCTATGTATCATTTTTTTAATTCACTGGAAAAACACTTTCAAGTGTTTTTCTTTAGGACTATTTTTACTTATTTATTTTTTATCGTAATACGGTTGTGCAAAATTGTAATTGCTGTTTTAATGATGTATGCACTCAAATTATAGGCTATATATATACCAAAAAATAAATAAATAATAATAATAAATAAAATAACGCCTTGAAATTGCACACTTTCAGGTTTTTTTTTTAAGTTTCAGGAGTCAGCTTTAGTTTTATTATCCTTAACTAAAACTAAAGTTAAATAAAATCTAAAAAAAAAAATCTCACTTAAAATAAATGAAATAAAATAGCATAATGTAAACTTATTTTATTTTGGGTATTTGCCAAGGCATAATTAATCATTTTATTTTAGCTTTAGTACTGAAGTACTAAAATAACTAAAACTGAAATTAAAATGTATTTAGTTGGTTGTGTTTAGTTAATTGTTGGATTATCATACTGATCTCTTTTCTTCATTTCTGTGTTTCTCAGGAGAGGTTCTGAGCCTCATGGATGATCTTTTATCAGGTCTGGGTTCCTCGTGTTTAGTAGCGGGACGCAGAAGTGGAGAACATCCTCACAGTTTGATCTACTCTCTCATTTTCAAGTGCCTGGAGCCCGACAGCCTTTATAAGTAAGAGCCACAGTAAACATGGATGTTGATTTAAAAAAAAAAAAGATTTTAAAAAGTCCTACATAATCAGTTCTTCATTTCAGTGAGAGCTTCAACAACCCTGTAATATTGTTAATATAATCTTATCTAAAAGGGATTTTTAAGAACAATATGCAGCAAAGTAACAGCCCTCATAATATTCAGTCATTAATATTTTGTCATTACATGAAATAAAGTTATTTGCATATTTTTTGAATGTAAAAATGTTTATTGCTGTCCCAACTTAAAGAAATAGTTCACCAAAAAAAAAAAAAAAAACAGTCTTGAGAATTTACTCTCAGCCATTAGGCCATCCAAGATGTAGATTATTATTATTATTATTATTATTATTATTATAAAATTTTTTAGTTGTTGTTTTTTTTGTTTCAGATCATATTTGGAGAAATGTAGCATTCCGTCACTTGCTCACCAATGGATCCTTTTGGAATGTTTTGGACTGTTTTCTCTTGTAAACAGTGCTTGAGCTGTGCATACACTCACTGGCCACTTTATTAGACACCTTGCTAGTACTGGGTTGGACAGATTGTGGTATAGATTCAACAAGGTGTTGGAAACATTTCTCAGAGATATTGGTCCATACTGATATGATAGCATCAAGCAGCTGCTGCAGATTTGTCGGCTGCACATCCATGATGCAAATCTCCTGTTCTACCACATCCCAAAGCTGCTCTATTGGATTGAGATCTGGTGTCTGTGGAGGCCATTTGAGTAAAGTGAACTCATTGTCATGTTCAAGAAACCAGTCTGAGATGATTTGAGCTTTGTGACATGGTGCATTATTCTGCTGGAAGTAGCTATCAGAAGATAAGTACATTGTATTGATAAATGGATGGACGTGGTCAGCAACAGTACTCAGGTAGGCTGTGGAGTTTAAACAATGCTCAGTTGGTACTAAGTGGCCCAAAATGTGCCAAGAAAATATCCACCACACCATTACACCACCAGCAGCAGCCTGAACCGTTGAAACAAGGCCATTCTCTGTAAACCCCTATAGATGGTTGTGTGTGAAAATTCCAGTAGATCAGCAGTTTTTGAAATACTCAAACCAGCCCATCTGGCACCAACAACCATTCCACGTTCAAAGTCATTTAAATCCTCTTTCTTCCCCATTCTGATGCTATTTTTGAACTATAGAAAGTCGTCCTCATAACATTTAGTTGCCTAAATGCATTGAGATGCTGCCATGTTATTGGCTGATTAGCAATTTGTGTTACCATGCAAGTAAACAGGTGTACCTAATAAAGTGGCCGGTGAGTGTATTTCTCTCCTCATTCCAACACTGGATAAATAAATATAATGGATAGAGGACTCTATCTATTTAGCCAGAAGCAACGGTTTGAAGTTAAAAATATCATAATGGTGGATTTGTTTCTTACAATCATGCAGCTTTTGGCTTCATAAGATGTCAATTGATGGAGTAGAGTTGTATGGATTACTTGTGGAGGTAACACTTTATTTTAATGAACCAGTTCTCACTTATTAGCGTGCATATTAGAAGCTTATTGGCTGTTTATCAATACTTATAAAGCACATATTATTGTCTTATTCTGCATGACCATATTTTAGATCTCTTAACCCTACCCCATACCTAAATTTAACAACTACCTTACTAACTACAGTATTAATAAGCGGCGAATTGGGAGTTTATTGAGGGAAAACACTTTAGATTAGGGAGTTTTATTGTGATGTTTTTATCAGATGTTTGGACTGGACTGGACTGTCATTCCAATGTCGCCCATTGACTGCAGAGGAACCATTGGTGAGCAAGTGATGAAATGCTACATTTCTTCAAATCTTGTCAGATGAAGAAACAAACTCATCTACATCAAAGTCTGCATATGAAAATGAAAATTATCTGAAAATTTAAACACCTTCAGGCCATCAAAGATGAATATGTACACACACCACAAGAATGTGAGAATACATTTTATAATAAATAATATTTATTGCTGCATACAATGCTATTTCCTGTTCTTGGGTGTGTTTAATGTTTTTCATGCATTTCTGAGGGCTTGGCTCGATTTGAGGCTTGTTGTAAAATCTTTTTTTCATTACGGTTATTTTAATACTCCCGATCATGTCAGAGCCTGCACAGTCCCAAATCGTGAATATGAAATGCTTGATATGTATGTGTAATGATAAAAGACTTCCTAATCGTCGGGAAGAAGGAGGCAGGAACCGGCGGACAATTAACAACATTTTAATAAAGCAAAATAAACACAAAACAGCGCACCAGCCCCTCACGGACGACTGGTGCGCGCAAATAAAAACCAAAACACAACTAAAAGCCCAGGCCTGGTCCTCTCTCGTCCTTCACTGTCGTCGCTCCAGTTTTATATCCTTCCATCTCCTCCGTGGGCCTCGAGACCGGTGGGTCGAACAGGTGTAGCTCATCTCCAATCACTCCACCGCCCCGCCCCACTCGTCACATACCCCCATCGCCCCTCGCAGGCCGGGGGGTACTCCCGAGACTGCGCTCTACTTCCCCCAGCCCCCCCCCCTCCCTTCGGGGGGGACCGCTCACGGGGACCTGCGGGAACCTGGGGGTAGGACAGGCGAGGCGAGAGAAAAGGAGATGGAAGGAGGAGCGACAGAGACGAGAGAGGGGAGAGAGGAGAAAAAAAAAAAAAATTCCGGTTCCCAGACGCACTGCTGCTCGGCCCTCCACCAGCTGGGTGATCTCCTCCGCGGTGCCTGGCGGTGGCACTGGACGGCCCTCGGCGGACGGCACGACACTCCTCCGCCGCCCGGTGGACGGCGACGGCTCCTCCGGTTTTGGGCAGCCGGCAGGAGTCCCCCGTTCCCTGCTGAACAAGCTACACCAATCAAATGTTGCATGTTTCTATAGCTGAAACTTGGCAGCCACAAACATACCACAAAATGGGAGAATTGAATCTTGTTTTGTTCTCCTTTATTTTTCTTTCCGTAAAACAAAATTTACACTAGGATAACTAGCTGATGATGTTGATTGTCCTCCCTTCATTTTTCTTCACAAGGCAGTGAGTCCCTTTGAGATCTTGTCTCACTGTGAAAATGATACTGCAATAATCAGGTACTTCAGAGGATTATAATGTTAAATGACGGTTGAAACTGACGGTTCGAATACGTGCACCTGAGTGGGTTATAAATAGATGTGAAACGGACACACATTCAGGTTAAACCTTTGTGTGAAAGGATGTCCAGGCACACTTACAGTGCAGCATTGAGGCGCAGAATCTTGTTCCTGCTTTTTTACAGTCATGCAAAGCAAAAACATTCCCTATCAAAAGCTACTCTTGCATTTCAGTGCTTATGGGAGTGAGAATACCAGCACTGCTGCACTGGAAGCAGGATGGTGATACTGGCAGATCCTGCAAATCCCCAATTCTCTTCAGAGAAACAATAGCCATTACAAAACCCATCTTTAGAGTCAGAAACCTGACAGAAGCTGACTCTAGTGGTTTGAAAGGGGTCCCAGCCAGACCCTCAAGCACTATGGCCAAGTCCCATGAAGGGACTGTCTCTCTGGTGGGTGGCCTCAACCGCTTAGCTCTACGAATGAAGCTGGTGACAAGAGGGTGCTTTCCCACTCAATCAGAGTGTGGCAAGCCAAAATGGGGACCATATAGACTCTGAGAGTACAAGCACATCTGCCTGAGGACAGTTGATCTTGCAGGAACTCCATCACTGAAACAATTTGGCAGTGAACTGGGTCTGCATGGTGTGTCATACCCCCAGCCTTTGAGCTCTAGCTCTTCTAATAGCCTCTACTAAATCGACTGGAAGCACAGCATCTCTTAGTTGGTCACTCTCAGGGGCCAGACAGGTTCTAGAGCTTGGGCAGGTGATGAAATACTGTCCCCTGAGCTGGAGAAGTCGGAGAGAATTAGAGGGGAAAATTGTTTTGTTTCCTGTGAAGCAAAGTGGTCCACCTCTGTTTTGTAAAGTCTTTCCCAAATTTTTCGACTACTTCGAGCTGGAATTACCATTTGTGTCATAGCTTGTCTGGACAGCAAGTCTGCTCCCACATTCATATGCTCTGGAATGTAAATTGCCCTAAGTGACAGGACGTTTTCCTGTGCCCAACGTAGAACCTGCTGCTCTAGCCTGTTGAGGCTGCATGACCACAGGCTGCCATGGTGATTTTTGTCCGCATTGTTGTCCACCCACACTAGGACATGGTAGCCTCTTAAATGCTGTAGGAAGTATTTCAGGGCCGAAATACAGCCATCATTTCAAGGCAATTGATGTGCTAGTCAAGAAGATGACCTCTCCAGATCCCTTGGGCTGGATGGCCATCTAAGACCACATCCTATTCCATGAAGGAAGTGTGTGTTGTTAGCATCTTGTGACAACAACACATGCATAGAGTGGTACCCAAAGTCAGACACCTGGGTCTGAACCACATAGAAAGGGTAACAAAGTCAGTCGTGTATGTAATTTAGATATACAGAAATACAGATGCTCTGGAGTCACAGAGGAGCCAGTGCAACATCTATGCATTTTGTGTATGTGCAGTGTGACAAGGCTAGGCCGAATGGTAGAACCTGATACTGGCAAGCTTTGCCCCTGATATAGCTAACCTCAGGATCCTCCTGTGTTATGGTGTCCTGTGAAAGTCTATAACATACTTTGGTTAAAATTTCTCACTGGTAGTGTAAAACAACACCCTTTGTACCTTGTCAAAAACAGTTATTTTGTATTGTTGCATGTCTCTTTAAATGCTCTGTTCACCCTGCCCCTCTCTTCCTCGGGGTGATGAGCCATGCTGTTTACTTTAGCCGCAAAACTTGCTAACTAGCACATTATTAGGCATGGCGATTTGCAACTGATTCATAAAAAACCTTACACTCTATTCTTCTGTAGGTGAGGCTGAAACACGAATGATTACCGCAAACATAGACGCATTTTTCGATATTAATATATCATTCAGGTCTCAACCTCATGGCCCTAACTGAGACTTGGCTCAAACCTGAAGATACTGCAACTCCCGCAGCCCTCTCCATTAATTTCACTTGTTCCCACACCCATCGCACGACCGGGAGGGGTGGAGGTACTGGTCTCCTTATCTCAAAAGAATGGACATTTGATCTCCAACCAACTCTTACAGGCAACAGTTCATTTGAAAAACATGCAATTACTATAACCCACCCTGTTAAAATTGACTTTGTAGTCGTTTATCGTCTCCCAGGTCAACTGGGAAACTTCTTGGAGGAGTTGGATGTGTTACTATCAAACTTTCCTGAGGATGGTACTCCTCTGGTACTGCTCGATGACTTCAACATACACCTAGAAAAACCCCAGGCTTCTTACTTCAATACTCTGCTCGACTCATTTGATCTCAAGCGAGCGTCTACTACATCCACTCACAAATCAGGCAACAAACTGGACCTCATCTACACATGCTGTTGCTCCATGGACAACACTTTAGTTGCTCCACTTCACACCTCAGACCACTTCCTCATAACTTCTAACCTCACACTTACTCTTGAAACAGCACACACTCCACCGCAGGTCACCTTTTGACGGAACACTCTCTCCCTCTCGCCTATCCTCTATGGTTTCATTCTCACTTCCTTCACTCTCTCAGTTTTCAGCACTACACACAAACAGTGCAACTGACACTCTAACCTCTTGCTTGGACAACTTTTGTCCACTATCATCCAGACCAGCATGCACCACCCCATCTGCCCCCTGCCTGTCCGATTTTCTCCGTGAACATTGCTCTAAACTCAGGGCTGCAGAGAGGAAATGGCATAAGTCAAGAAACTCTACCAACCTCAGTGTGTATCAGTCTCTCCTCTCTTCCTTCTCTGCAAATGTCTTCCCTGCTAAAACATCATACTACCACAACAAAATTAAAAAACTGTTCTGAGTCTAGCACACTTTTCAAAACTTTCTCTTCTCTTCTTTGTCCACCTCCCCTTCTTCCTTCATCGACTCTTACAGCTGATGACTTTGCAGTCCAGACAAGAATCATCAGTGATAAATTCCCCACACCCCAGACTGATGATAACTTCATAACAACTAATACACATTCTTTCTCCTCCTTCTCTCCACTCTCAGAGACAGCTATTTCCAAACTTATCCTTTCCAATCATCCTACTACTGTCACGTACGGTGATACAAGAAACAAGGGAGAGATCCAAATGCAGGTACGAGGTTTATTGAGGGGCAATCCAAAAGAGGTAAACAGTCCAGGTAAGGTCAAAACCAGAATATCCAATAACATAACACGAACATACATACAGAGCAGACTCAGGGAAGTATCACGCAAACGACATACAACAAGGACTCCGTGACAAAGACTCAGACAGACCGGGTTTAAATACACAAAAGGATAATGGGGAAACTGGAGACAGGTGGGTTACAATCAATTAACTAAACAAGGAGGAAGGTGACCAAATAAGGAGACAGGAAGTGATAATATGATACACACCGTGGGAACAGGAGGACACCTAGTGGAAACCCAGGGAACACAACCCAGACACTGTGACAACTACTTGTCCACTTGATCCTATCTCCTCTCACCTCCTTCAAGCCATTTCTTCTTCAGCCATACCGTCACTTACTCACATTACAACACCTCTCTTCACTCTGGTACATATCCCTCAGCATTTAAGCAGGCTCTGGGTAAGCCCACTGCTAAAGAAACCATCTCTAATTCCAGCACTTATAGAAAACTACAGACCGGTATCCCTTCTTCCGTTCAAAGCAAAGACACTTGAGCGAGTTGAGTTGTGTTTAACCAACTCTCTATGTTTCTTGTACAGAACAACCTCCTATATAGCAACCAATCTGGCTTCAAAAGCGGCCACTCAACTGATACTGCCCTGCTCTCAGTTACTGAAGCCCTGCGACTGGCAAGAGCAGCTTCCAAATCCTCAGTACTCATCTTCCTGGATCTATCTGCTGCTTATGACACAGTTAATCAACAGATTCTCCTGTCCACCCTCAGAAAGATGGGCATCTCTGGAATCGCACTCTTGTGGTTTAAGTCCTACCTCTCAGATAGATCCTTCAGGGTGTCTTGGAGGGGGATGTTTCTAAGTCACAGCTTCTTTCTATTTGGGTTCCTCAAGGCTTAGTACTTGGACCAATTCTCTTCTCCATCTACAAGACGTCATTAAGATCTGTCTTTCAGAAGCATGGCTTTTCCTATCACTGCTATACTGATGACACTCAAATCTACTTCTCATTCCAACCAGATGATCAGACGGTAGCTGCTCGCATTGCGGGCCTGTCTGAGTGACATTTCTACCTGGATGAATGACCATAACCTTCAGCTCAACCTTACTAAGACAGAACTGCTTGTGGTTGTAGCTAACCCATCGTTTCATCACAACTACTCTAAACAGCTTGGTTCGTCAAGCATAACTTCTTCCAGGACAGACAGAAACCTAGGACTTGTGATTGATTATCAGTTAAGCTTCACAGACCATATTCCTACAACGACTCAATCCTGTAGATTTGCCTTAAACAACATTAGAAAGATTAAACCCTTTCTGTCAGAACAAGCCACACAACTTATTGTCCAAGCTCTTATTCTCTCCAGACTGGACTATTGTAATCCTCTCCTGGTAGGCCTTCCTGCATGTACTATTAAGCCTCTGCAACTGATACAGAAGGGTTGTCTTCAATGAGTCAAAAAAAGCTCATGTTACAAATTCAAGGTACTGATGCTTGCCTACAAGATGACCACTGGCACGGCACCAATATACCTAAACTCATTAGTTCAAACTTATGCACCCTCCAGAAGCTTGCATTCTGCAAGTGAACGATGCCAGTCTTTACTAATTTTCAAAAAAAACATATTTTTTTGCCAGCACTTGACCAACTAATACTAGCACTTACCTTTTCTTGTCTATTCTATTATATTCTTAAAAAATTATAATAATAATAAAAAATAACACATAGCTACGTGTTCTGTGCTAGACTAACTGAGACTTGTCATGGCACTTGTATACTATTGTTGTTCTCTCGTTGCTCTGATTGCTTCTGTTGTTCTCATTTGTAAGTCGCTTTGGATAAAAGCGTCTGTTACTGTAAATTATAAAATGTATGGATAAAAGCGTCTGTTACTGTAAATGATAAAATGTAAAGGTAAATGTAAATTTAGGTAGATCTGGGGTGCATAGCAAATGTAATCATCTTCAGCGGCTCAGATGTCGGGAGTAAATAAGTTCATTATTACACTATAACTAGCAAGATTTTTTTAATTTTGCAATGTAATAAATTTGTAGAAATATTACCCGCATTTCTATAATTCCTTCATTTTTATTAACATTGCTATTTTATAAAAATGATAAAACAGAAAAGAGTTCTTAGTATTTCTAACTTGAATGGCCAAAGCAGTCAAAATTAACCATTTGCATTACATGCGTTATATAATTTCAACTTTTGTGACTTTTTCCCATGGTTGAAAATGTGTGTCTGTTGCCCAGCAGTTTTTGTTCTAGTTCTTTTTATATTCTATTGCTAAGCTAAAATTCCCATTCATAAAAATAACTGGGTGGACACCTCCAATTCTGCTGTCACTCAATCTTATTATTATGCTAGTGTAATGATATAGCTGACAAAACTGACATTGAGGAATAAAACAAACAAATTAAGATATTATTAATATTATTATTATTATTATTATTATTATTATTATTATTATTATTATTATTATTATTTTGTGATAGGGATAATGTTTATATTGATTTCTGATACTGTCATAACAGATCTATTTATTAATGGATTTAGATTTAGAAACATTTCCAATAACTTCAGAGTGTTGTAAGGTACAAAAGCAAAAATGTTTTGAAAAAAGATGTAATCGTGTAATCATTTCCAAAATTCACAACATGTTTTATCTACCGAAATATTTGATTTTAGTTCATATCTGTTGACATTTAAACTTTTAAACACAATATTTCACTGCAGTGAAAAACCTTTGCTATCCTGCTTGCGGGACGCAAGCATTCACATACCTTAGGGAGAAGTGTAGTACCTCGTACACAATTATAGGCTATATATATAAAAAAAAAAAAAGATTTTATTTTTAAGGGTGATGACTTCATAAAATATAACGTCAGACATTTAAAGCTTTATTTTAAAATGTCACTGAGCTTCAAATATACAGGTGCATCTCACTAAATTAGAATTTTGTAAAAAAAAAAAAAAGTACATTTATTTCAGTAATTCAACTCAAATTGTGAAACTTAATTAAATAAATTCAATGCACACAGACTGAAGAAGTTTTAGTGTTTGTTTATTTTTAATTGTGATGATTTTGGCTCACATTTAACAAAAACCCACCAATTCGCTATCTCAACAAATTAGAATATGGTGACATGCCAAATAGCTTTAGAATTCCGGTAGATCTGGTCTGTTTGTCACACATGCTTCACAACCAGTCAAACAAAAATTGTCTAATAAGTTTTATTGAAATGCAGCATTGAGAGTAGCTTTTGATAGGGAAGAAGAATCTATGCTTCAAACCAGAGGTCAAGAGCTGTAGTTACAGCCACATACTTTGCAATGCTGTTTGCGAATGTCTATTTTAAAATTTGATTTCAGGAAATGGCGACTCGTTGAAGTATGTTGTTTACAACAGAACTCGCGACCATAGTTAGTTAAGAATGCTTTTGGAAAATGCACTCCTGGTCTTTTATGCACCTTTTGTGACAGAGGTACCAAGATATACACTGTATTTTATCATTCCCTATATCTTTGCATAATAATCTATGAAGACTACTATCTATTTATGACTATTGTCAGAGAGTTTATGAATACTTAAATGAAGTATCTACCTCATTTTGTGGATTTAAAATTCTGAGCTCTACAGATAATAGACAGGCCATAATTTTGTGACCGTAGTAACCGTGATGCATTATAGTGAGGTTAAAACTGTCTATATGCCATTCCACATTTTGTAGTTGTTGAATAGAATTTTAAAAATACAGAACCTGACAGGTAGCCTATCTATATAGAATTGAACCAGCAGGACAACCATGAGTAGTGCATTACATTAATCTGGTCCAATCCATTCATTATACTTACAGATGTTTTGGCAGTTGTCACTTCTGGTGCACAGAACTGGCTTATGTTAATTACATGTTTGTTTGTTTTTTTAAAGGCATAGTGTGACAAAAGTAATACTGAGGATTGATTACAGATCAAAATTATGCAGTCTATGACCTGCAAGGAATCAACACTGTGAGTAATCAGCATAAATGTAATATATTCAGTCTGGATGCTTTGGAAGGACAAATCCTTCCAACACCGACCTAATAGTGTTAAAATCTCTGGAAAGTAAATCGATGTGGTTTGGATGTGGTGGCTAAAGTTTGTTAAGTGTGGTATCAGCCATTGTTATTTCTGTAAGTTGTTATGCAGCTCTTTTTGGAGAGGACCCAGACAGGTAATAAAAAGGTTTTTTTCTTTGTTTAGGCCTCTTGTGACAAGACATGTCAGAACATGGGTTTCTTATGAACAGGATGAACCTCATCAGTGTCAAATTTAATTGTGCCACCTTCTTCCAGAATTTCTCTTGGGGGTTAGGGGTTCAAGAACATTGTGTTCATTTTACTTCTTTCCTAAATGTTGTGTTACTTTCCATCTCATTGCCTCCTTGGACCCTCACCAGGCTTTTTCAGGCCCTTGGGTTACATTTAAAGGGATTGTTTACCCATGAATAAATGTTTGCATGCCCACAGTATATGTTCCCTAATATATACAATGAAGAGCATTACTAATTTAGCTGATTATTGACTTACAAATGAGGTACATGGTCTCCACAGGTTATATGATGGTATTTTTATTTTTATTTTATTTTTTAATTCAAAGGGAAAACAACTTTTCATACTCATGACAGATATTTGTTCCTGTTTAAGCATAAACTCACTTAATTGTATTCAGTTTCTTAAAAAATGTTTAGATATTTGTGTTGGAAAACAAGATAAAGGAAGGTATTCGGTTTTTTAGTGCAATATTTAACACCCTGATGTTATGAATTTAAGACTTTCTGCTCTGATTTAATACCTTTTAAGGCCTTTATTTGCGGAAGGTTGACTTAAAACTTTATGAACTTGCAGAAATCCTGTCTTGATGATGGTGTATAAGGCTGCACTGATGATGTTTTTTTTTATTTGCACAAAGCCAAACCAGCCTTATAAGCAAGCTACTTTTGGTATAGACATCTATGTTTCTGGAAAGATGCTCTCATTTTGGTTTTGGTGTCTCAATAACTCCACCGCACATCTCTGTCCTTCAGTAACACCTCAGTTTACGTAAAGTGTTACGTCTAACTAACGCCAAATTGGGTCATCTGTAACAGTACTGATGATTTTGTGTTGCATTTCTCTGGGTTTTCATACAGTATTTGTAGTATGCAGAGTCATAACTCAACACTTTTTACAAAAGTCATGTTTGCAGGGCTTATTTGGCTATTGCTCAATTGGTCTTTTTGTGCAATTTGAAGTGCATGCAGTTTCTGTTTGATAGTAAGGAGTATCTTGGTATTAAGTCATCACTAAATCAGCCTAACAGAAAGTTAAAACAGGTTATGTTCTAACAATTACTTTAAAATTAACCTGAATGAACAATGTAGCACTGTTGAATAACCGGAGAAAGTTAATGGTGGAACTTTGAGAACAGACCCTAAAAGAACGATCCTTTGAGGGCAGAATAAATCATGGTCGCTGACACAGTGAAGCATGATAAACCTATTATGACCCATAACGCGGCTTGAATTATGAGATTCCTGAATTATGCATATGCTCTCTTAGGTTCAGGGTCCAAATCTCTGTTTAGGTGTAGACTTACTCGATGTAAGGCCAAAACTATTCATAAACTATATCTTTGGTACATCCATCTTCTACCCTTGTCTCCTTAACCACGTTTGATTGCTGTTCTGGTATATTTCACAGTTTGAGGGAACAGTTAAAAACAAACCCTTCAAACAGAGGGAAATATGTGTTATTTTAGCTACTAACACTCTGGAAGGCATCCCATTATGAGACTATGACTAGATCTTTAAATGCTTCCTGGTTTCTTTTTGCTAAATGCTTATACTAAGATTAGCATACCGATGAAGAACACTGTAAACATATTTCCTCCAAAAGTATTTTCTTAAATGTGTTTGTGCTTCAGAAATGCCACATGTTTGGACTCTGGAAACATCCAACAAGATTAAGAACATCAAACATCCCAGATGCATATTTTCAAGTACAAAACAAACTCCTAAATGCCATATGCTCTCTAGTAGTGATAATGCAGAGATTTACTCCGTAAGTGGAAAAGCATTATAGGCTGACTGAAAAGCTTCAACAAAATTGATAATGATATGTAATGTTAAATATTATCGATATATCTGCTCTGAAAATATCAGTCTGATAAGAACAACATTTTACCTGAATTGAGCTGAATAATGACACTAACGTTGCAGCATTGACCCTCATCGAATTGAAACAGCACTGAACTAAATTGAGGCAAACACTGACACTATTGTGTTCTGTAGAGCTGCTTTACATCTGCAATTTAATTTGTTTCATAATTTGAATTTACAACAGTAACACTGTTGTTTTTCTGTTTATTAATGCGAAGCTGTTTTGAAACAATCTGTATTGAATAAAGCACTGTATAAATCAGTGTGACTTCACATGTCAGCATCTGTTCTTCTCCTCAACAAACAAATGCTTCCATCCAGAGACACTTGCAAACACCCTCTGTCTTCAGATCCAATAAAATTCTCAAATTGCTTTTGTTTACTATGTCAAACATCACTATTACTAAATTGCTTAAACGTATAGCTCCTGATTAGGGGTGTGTAATATTTATCGTCTACAATAATATTTAAATTTTTGTTTTAACAATGTGCGAGCTGACAAAATAAAAACATATAGGGTCCAAAAGCATTCACTGCATTATTACCCTAGTGATTATTACCCATATATATATATATATATATATATATATATATATATATATATATGTATATATTAAAATGTATTTAAAAAAAAATTTTTATGCCAATATGGAAGCATATGGGTAGCAATATTCAATTTGGAACGTAATATGCAAAATGACAATGCAATATGTAAAATGGCAAAGCATTTCTGTATTTACATTTACATTTTCCAATACATTTGTTCAACGTTTGGTCCAAAATGAAAATGAAAATTAAATTACATAATTTTAATTTTCCATTTCACACACTAGTTTTAATAAGTAAAATTAATACTAATTTTAACACTTTATAAGTTGCAAAATTAAAATTAAAATGTATTACAGAAATGATTAGATATGTATAACATGTTCAAGCAAAAACTGTGGCAAAATTATCATTCAAGTGCTATTTTTCTTAATTGTATTAACACTCACAGTCAAGACACTTACGATTGCATTTTCATTCAGTGTCCCGCGATGAATGTAGCAAAATTCAATGTGCACATTGAAAATGCATTCCAAGCCGATCACGTCTCCGCCACCCTCCTGCCATGTCAATCACTGCGTGAACAAGGCGGAGCTTGCAGAAGGTCAAGAGACTCAAGATTCGAAAGGATTCAAGTGAGAGAACATGGACAAGACAGTTGGTCCGTGCACGTTTTGGTCATTTCGGTTTATGGCTTCAATATTTCATTTGCACTTGTGGGCGGAGCTGAAATGCTGCTTTCATCTGATTGGTCGAATCGCTCCACCTTCAGCTCGGTCTTTCCATTCTTTCAGGCAGAATAAGAGTCAGTGCGAGTGCGGCACTGTAATGTCTGAAACCACCGCTCACTGTTAATTAGCATAATGTTTGAACCAGAGCTGGGCAAATAATTTGTGCTGCTGCGACCTGCAAATTATTTCTAGGTTGTAGTATTGTATGAATATTGTCCCACTGATAAATACCGTGCAAATAATTCTGTCTCTTTGGATAAAAGTGAAGTGGACATAAAAATAAACAATAGACTGAACAGTTCCATGTCTGTAACATTTACCACTCTCATCTTTTAATTCATAAGGCACTAGGTATGTGTGTGTGACATTAATAAATAATTGTGAAAATTAATATAGTTACATTTCTTATGTATTTCTCTCTTTTTAGTCTTCTTTGTTGGGCTTGATAAAGACAACATATATTTACCATATTTTCCGGACTATAAGTCACACTTCTTTTCATAGTTTGGCTGGTCCTGCGACTTAAAGTCAGGTGCGACTTATCAAAATTAATTTGACATGAACCAAGAGAAATTAACCAAGAGAAAACATTACCGTCTACAGCCGCGAGAGGGCACTCTATGCTTCTCAGTGCTCCTGTAGTCTACCACTGAAAACATAGAGCGCCCTCTCACGGCTGTAGACGGTAATGTTTTCTCTTGGTTCTGAATAAATGCGACTTAGTCCAGTGCGACTTAAATATTTTTTTTTCCTCGTAATGACGTATTTTTGGACTGATGCAACTTATACTTAGGTGCGACTTATAGTCCGAAAAATACGGGTAACGTTATTATTATTATTTATTATGAGAGTAATTGACACAGACTAGAACTTTAATGTTTCACTAAATTCAGCTCAGATCTTCAGACTCATCTGACTAATGTTGCTGTATAACTGGCCAGACTTACCTTCCCAAAAAATCCTATTTAATTTTATTTCATAAATTTAACTATATGAACTAACTAACTACACTTCACTGTTATCCCAGGAGACAGAACTATTTGCACTGTTTTTATCAGTGGGACAATATTTATACAATACTATAACCTAGAAATAATTTAACGGGGTCTCTTGCAAGTCGCAGCACAAATTATGTGCCCAGCTACATCTGTTTCAAATATTATGCTAATTAACAGTGAGCGGTGGTTTCAGACATTACAGTGCCGCACTTGCACTGACTCTTATTCTGCCTGAAAGAATGGAAAGACCGAGCTGAAGGTGGAGCGATTCGACCAATCAGCTGAAAGCAGCGTTTCGGCTCCGCCCACAAGTGCGAATTTAATATTGAAGCCATAAACCGAAATGATCAAAACGTACACGCATAAATATATACCTATGACGTACATGGACCAACTGTCTTGTCCATGTTCTCTCACTTGAATCCTCTTCTTGAGCATTGAGTCTCTTGACCTTCTGCAAGCCCCGCCTTGTTCACGCAGTGATTGACATGGCGCGAGGGGGCGGAGACGTGATCGGCTCGGAATGCATTTTCGGAATGCATTTTTCTTCGTAAGTGTCTTGACTGTGAGTGTAAATGCAATTAAGAAAAATAGCATTTGAATGATAATTTTGCCACAGTTTTTGCTTGAACATGTTATACATATCTAATAATTTCTGTAATACATTTTCATTTTAATTTTGCAAATTATAAAGCGTTAAAATTAGTTTTCATTTTACATATTAAAACTAGTGTATGAAATGGCAAATGAAAATTATGTAATTTAATTTTCATTTTCATTTTGCACCAAACGTTGCACAAATGTATTTGAAAATGTAAATGTAAATACAGAAATGCATTGCCATTTTACATATTGCAATGTCATTTTACATATTACATTCCAAATTGAATATTGCTACCCATATGCTTCCATATGCCAAGTATACTACAAATTGTTTTACATATTTAAGTACTTAATAAAATATCTTGCAGTTTAACTTTTAATATAAACTGGTATGCTTACACTCTGCTAAATTGGAGCAGATAATTTTGTATTTAATGCACTTTAATTGTGCAGAAATAGTGCTAAAGTAGTAATCAATATACGGTGTACTAAGTTATATCCGATTGCTAAAGTGGAACTATTGCAAGTATACTTTAGGTACACTTTAGATGTCTTGCTTTTAAAGACTGATATTATTCAAATATCATACAATCATCATCAACAGAGATATTGAAACATAATTAAGAAATGTGCACTGTGCATAAGTGATATAGCCTATTCCAAACAAAGTTAAAGTCCAAATAAAGGAACGTCAGCTTCATCAACTGCAAATGTAAAAGAGAAAGTTCTGAATTTACATAATCCAAGTGTCAAGCAGGGATTGTCCAGAGCTAATAGTCATGAATAAATGATGTAGCATTAGACTCTTCCTATTAGAACTTTCACTGTCGCTTTCATTTCTAAAAACAAAGTTGAATCAGAAACTTTAGTATGTCTCAGAGCAACACTGTGGTGTTTTGTTCCTGAATTAATCTTTTTATAAATTTATTTATTTAGTTAGTTAGTTAGTTCTTTAGTTATTTATTTACTTACTTTTGCACAAATCATTTGAGTCAGTGTTTCAATGATTCTTTTGTCTTTTCTTAGCCATTTGGAATGAATCATTTGAATGAATGATTCAACGATTCACTCATTAAGACTATACTCGATTCCATGTACTGGCAGTTTTAGTGTCATATTTATTTATCTATGACAGGTCTAAACCAGCCAAAGTACCAGCACAAAAACGCACTCAACGAAATATTAATTATCATAAAAAAAGATTAATTCATTCATTCATTGTCAATCAATCAGTCAGTCAGTCAATATCACACATCCCTACACCGATATGCTAAAAATTCACTTAAAAGCAGAGTTAGGGATATTGAAATACAAGTAATGTGAGGTACATAGTCAGATTACTTTTTTCAAGTAACTATTGAACACATTATTATTATTATTATTATTATTATTATTATTATTATTATTATTATTATTATTATTATTATTATTATTATTATTTATAAGTAAGTAATGCCAGTTACTTAGATTTTTATTAACTGAAAGCTGTACTGTCCCCATGCTGTGAAAAAAACAGAAGTGCATTAAAAGGAATTAAGGTGTGTGCTATGTAAACCTGATGCTTACTGTAGTTCTAGACTAAATGTGAACATGAATTTACTCATCTCACTTAAACAAAAACAGTTTCACTATTCCTTAAATGAATAAAAACAGTTAAATGCAAACTCAACACTGTCTTTCCTGGTGACCTTCCATGATCCAATTCAAACAAATTATTAAGCAAAAAAAAAAAATTATATATATATTTAGTTACACATCATATTTGTGTTTCATTGCTTAAGTAAGAGTGTTGAACTTTCTTCCCCTGTGTCCTATTCTTCTGCAATCCAGAATGGCAGCAGAGCTGAAAGGTTTGTTTTAGCTGTACCCTCTACAGTACAGGCGTGAATTTAGATTTCCTTCAGCCCGAGGCTTATTCATTTCACTTATGGTGTTAAAGGGCTTTTATATTTGCCCAAAAATATATAACTTTCATATTAAAAACAAACAAGCAAGCCCATCCCAGATAACACAACACATTATTTTTCATAAAAAGTAACACTATTAGTTACTTTTTAGGGAGTAACACACTATTGTAATGCATTACTTTTAAAAGTAACTTTCCCCATCAATGCTCAAAATATTAAATAACAATGCCTTGACCACTACTAACAACACAGTCACTGTATACCAAAGCACAAGTACCACATGTTCTTCTCACTTTACATCTCAGTTTATTCTAGAAAACATCAAAATAAAATGGCAATATTTGCTGAAGTCAGTGGAAAACCACTATATGCCTAGCCAGCTGTTAAAGTTCTCAACATTTTCTCAATCAGTGCTAAGATTTGCCACAAAACAACTCATTTAACAGCTAAATGATAGGTGCCAGAAATCAAAACAGCCATGAGCTGTGAGCTGGGGGGCGAAGGGGAATGTGTGTTTTGCCGGCATGTTTTGACATTCCCAGCGATGAGCCAGACCACTTAGTCTTTGTTCTCCTGGGTGATCTTTATCACTGCCAATTGTTTGCAGAGTTCCTCAAACTTGGAGTTGGATTTAAATGACATGTGACATCCAGAGAGAGAAGCAAATATAATAAATATGAAGTATTGCAATGAAAACAGAAAGATGGCATTTGTAATTCTAAAGAGACTAAAAAAATAAAGACTCTTTATTGGCTTCTATGAAATTGTTTAGGAATTCAAAAATCACTGTCAATAGTTTAAAAGATATGCTTAAAAATAGCTCAGAAAATCATACAGCAATGACCAGCATCACCAAAACTATAGCCACTGTATTGCAAAGCGATGTTTTGCACAAGCAAGCTTCTTCTTTAGAAAAAAAATCAAAGTCTCATTCTCTCTGTAATTCTTATGACATCTCAGTTTTCTGGTATGTACTGTTCACTGAAAGGTTCTTTGGGGATTCAAAAATGCTGCTTCTGTGGCATCACTGTGAAAACCTCCTTTTGGAACCTTTATAGGCCTACTTAAGAGAGTAAGAGTGGGAGATAATTTGGAGAATGTAAAGACAAAATGTATGTTTGGCATCTTTGCAACACCTTAAACAACACATAAGCAACTATTCCAGAGTTCCCCATCTAAAGTCCTTAAACCAAACTACAAATTGTCTGATAAAAAAAGCACTCAACTGGGTGACCGCACAACCACATTATTCAAACAATGTGATTGCTCGAGCCAGTGTTGTTCCGATGAGATTGGCAGCGGATGGTGGCCAGCTTGCATTTGGGGTGATGTCTTTTGGTGAGGTTTAGCAAAGGAATGCCACACTTCTTCGATGAATAACAAGATCAGGCAAACTATGCAAGCCATGTATAAACAGACCATATTACAAACAAAACAATCAGCTGGTGGTTATTGAAATATGGATTTCCAAACAAAGGAAGAGTCAAAGTGTCGAAACCGTGCCGTGTAAAGAAACGTCTCCTTGGAAGTGAGGAAAAGACATTTCTGGCATTCATCCATTGTCTTATGGGTAGTCAGAGAGCATATCCATTTCATCGGATTCATCAGATTCATCTGATGGCAGCGCTGCTTGTTTTAAAACAAAGTTGGAATGAAGAAATGTCTGCTCCGACTGGCATTTTGGGGTTGGATGCATGCAATGTTGGTTTACGACTGCACAACAGCATTTCTCATAATAAAGGAATTTAAATAATTCTTCTGAATGTGTTTTCTATTTAATCTGAAACTGGCACACTCCATATAAACTTGGAACTAATCTGCTTAATTCATGGTTAAAGTAAACTTGACGTGCCATACAGCTGTACCAAGATTTAGTGCTATACTGTACAGTTATGAGCGACATTTAACTGCCTTTATTATTTAAGCCATAAAGTGTAAGAGACTACTGTGAATGTAGTCATCTCAAATGGCCATCATTTTTGTTGCAGATTTATCTGGGAATATATAGACAATACTCCATGGTCTTGAGTACTCCCGTTGTTATACAACAAAAATAACACACAGTGAGTGTTTCATGTAATAGCTGTTACTCCATAATATGGCCGAAAGCATGTGGACACCCCTTTCTAATTTATGGGTTTGGGTAATCATGTAATTTCCAGTAAAGACATACAATGGCATTTTACAAAATTGTGTGCTTTCAGCTTTGTGGCAACAGCTTGGGAAGGTTGACAGTAATATTTAAAAATATAGCTGCAAGCAGCAATTAAGGGGCCAAGCATTACAGGAGAAAAATTATCTATGAAATCACTATCAGTGTGACTTAAATGTTTATTACTTTTGAAAAATAGGTGGCGCTGATACCAAATTTGTCTGGTGTGATCAATGTTGGGTTACAATGACAAATATAGCATTTGGTGCCAATATTCCAAAGCATTGCAGAGATACAGCCTGTAATGCAGTTTGGCATCACACTGTCAAATTCATTTTTGCGCTAAACTAAAACACTTTTTTCTATCAGTGTGTAAAACATTTTGCCGCAGTGCACTGAAGATGATCTGAGTTTGAATTGGTGAAAATCTAGTATGAGTTCAAAAAAAGTATTTTTTTTTCATAGAGAGAACGGTGGCATATTTGGTATCTACCTTCTTAGCATGACCCTAGAGTAAGAGTTGCCTCATGATGATAGTTAAAATTAATCAAAATGTGTTAGCATTAGGGCTGTCACGATATTAGATTTTTCATACCATGGTAATTGTGGCCAAAAGAATTCACGACAGTGAATTTGACAATTTGGCCAAATTAATTTTTACTTTGTTTATTAAGTTTTTCTTTTTCCCCATTGAACATAAAGATACTGATAAACACAGGGCAAATGCATTTTTACATCTTCAGGTCACAACTGACCTGAGATTCTGGTTTTCTCTGTCTTCTTTGAAGCTCCCTATGAAATAACAAGAGACAAAATACTGTCAAGTTCAACAGTATTATGGATAAATATTAACATCAAAACTGAAACTTTAACGTTAACTTGCATACCCGTATTTTAATTTCTTTACCCTTTAGTTGCACTGGCACCAATGAAATCATGCAGTTAACGTGCTTCTAATACAGTATTAATGTCCTTCTAGAAAGGCTGAAGATGAGGCATTAAGTACATGGCACTGCGACCAACATAACATTTTAAAGTTTAATGTACCAAAGTGGTCACTCAGTTTTCTAGATTTGTTTTAATCATGTAATAGATCTGAACAAAGAAATCAAGTGCTACGCACATGTATTGGCCATGACTTGATTGCATATACAAATACAAAAATTAGAAGAGTAAAAAAAACTAAAATAATCACCCCTTTATTTAAATATATGAACACAGGAAACCACTGTAAACAGGTTGTCGTTTCCCATTCCATTACTAGTCAAATATTGGCAACTTACTGTTTGAAAATGGTTCTTCTCGCTGCTTCATCTTCTTGATTGACAGGTGTCAGCATTAAGTTACAATACTGCCACCTGGGAGGTCAACGAGGTACTGGCGCTGGAGTAGACTATTTGTGTGTCGTGTCATCATAAGTGTCCCGCTCATTTTAAATATTGTGGTTATCGACAATACTGGTATATTGTCAAACCCTGAATTAACACGATGTCGATATTTCATGATTTGAATATCAAGGTTATCATCAATACCATTATATCATGACACCCCTAATTAGCATTCATTAAGATTTCATTTCTGACAGGTGGGGCTGTTCCAAAACCTTTGAGTACATTTAGAACATGATGCCGGTTAGACATTTTGAGTTTCTTAACGAGTCGCCAATGTGTTCGGAGAATACAGCATTTTATGACTAAGTTAAAAATGTTTGATGCAAAAACGTCTCATTACATGTAAACCATTTCTTTTTTTTTTTCTTTTTTTTTCATTATTAGAGCTTACAGTTCATAAAAGTCAAAAATACAGTATCTCAAAATATCAGAAAAAGGATTTGCAAAACAGAAAGGTTCAAGTTCTTTAAAGTATGTTAATTTGTGCACTCAATACTTGGTCGGGGCTCCTTTAGCACAAATTACAGCATCGGTGAAGTGTGGCATGGAGGCGATTAGCCTGTGGCACTGTTGAGGCACTATTGAGCCTCCAGCTGATTTGTATTGTTGGATCGACTGTTTCTCATCTTTTTCTTGAAGTATACCCATAGATTCCATATGGGGTTCAGGTCAGGCATGTTGACTGGCCAGTCAACCACAGCAATTTCATAGTCCGCAAACCACTTGGAAGTGGTTTTCACACTGTGGGCAGGTGCTAAGTCCTGCTGGAAAGGAAATCAGCATCCCCATAAAGCTTGTGAGCAGATGAAAGCATAGGGTGCTCCAAAATCTCCTGGTAAATGGCTGCAATGACTTTGGACTTGATAAAACACAACAGACCAACACCAGAAGACATCACAGCACCCCAAATCATCACTGACATAGGAAACCTCACACTGGACTTCAAGCAGCTTGGATTCTGTGCCTCTCCAGTCTTCCTCCAAACTCCAGACCTTGATTTCCAAATGAAATGCAAAATTTACTTTTATCTGAAAAAGAGGACCTTGGACCAATGAGCAACAGTCAGGTTATTTTTTCTCCTTAGCCGGGGTAAAAAGTTTCTTATGTTGTTTCTGTTTCAGAAGTGACTTTGTCACTCTTTCTTGAAGACATCTGAGAGTGGTAACTCGTGATGAACATACTTTTGTCCACTCCTTGTGAAGCTCTGAAGTATGAATTGGCTTTGCTTGACAGTATTCTCAAACTTGCGGTAATCCCTGTTGCTTGTGCACTGTTTCCTACCCATTTTCTTCCTTCCATTTAACTTTGCATTTAATATGCTTTGATACAGCACTCTGTGAACAGCCACCCCTTTTAGAAATGACCTTCTGTGACTTACCCTCATTGTGGAGGGTGTCAGTGATTGTCTTCCAGACCATTGCCAACTTAGCAGTCTTCCCCATTATTGTGGTTTCAAAGAACAAGAGATACCTGGAATTTATACTGTAGGGATGGTCATTTAATTAAACTAATATTTTGAGATAGTAAATTTTTTATTTACATTTGAAATGTTTTACTTTACATATAGTGTATCTAGAATATATTAACATTTCACTTAAAAAAAAAAAAAAAAAACTTTTTCACAATATTCTTTTTTTTTAGATGCACCTATATCAGTTTAGTATACACAAAGTACAAATGCAAGTTATTTTTATTAAGCGCATACATATGTAATTGTATTTGTAGTATACATAGCATGAAATAAATGTATTTCAAATACATTTTAGTATATTTATTTTTCACTAGGGACATACCATCAGAATGTAAGTTATTGGTTACTACCCACTAACTAGCTTCACCTCACTGACAATGAATTCTAGATATTTCATGTTATCATTCATCATTCAGCTCTGTCGTCACAAAATAAGATTATTAATACATCTTCAGCAGATTAAAAAAGAAAAATACTTTTCTTCTCATGGTTTACCTACCTGGCTTACATGTGGTGTCAGCCATTTTGACGCTATCCACAAGCTTCACCCACAGTACATATCTCAGTGCCAAAGGGGCGTGAGTGCTGTTAAACCCTTTTTGCACCAATTGGCTTAGTGTGTTCAGTGTTAAGTGTTTTGGTTTCTAATTGATAACTATCAAGAATCCACTTACTGTATGTCCTTTTAGTAGTAGAAAGAGCTCATAAAGAGCTTGTAATATATATATATATATATATATATATATATATATATACATTTTTATTATTATTTTTTTGGCTTCGTTTCCATGCCATACACGTGCACCTAATGAATTAGTGCAATAAAATGACATTTTAATATAAATGTGTGCACTTAATATTAATCTTACATTTTTAACCATGTCTGAGCCAGACAAACTTTGAATCAATCTTTTTTTTTTTTTCAATGTATTATGTTATTATAATTATTATGTACTGAAATCCGCTCAGGTGCAAATAGTATCTGCCACTATTTACACTGAGGGCCGGATTTACTTACAGCTTGCGCCAGCACAAACCATCTTTTGGTTATAAAATAGTACTGTCAGGATTTACTAAAGATGTGCAGTAAAGAATTAGCGCTGAAAAGACATGGACATTTTTTGCTCCTGACTTTACTGGATTTGCATTTGTAGGAGTTTCCCTTTCAGATGCAAAATTTATCGGAATAGAGTATTAAAATTAATCGATTAATGCGATTTACTAAGATTTGCACTATTAAATTTACTGGTATTTGCACCATTATTTAACATACACAAAACAATTTCTTAATGCAGGCGATAATTTGCGCTGCTTTTGGTAGAGTGCACTAGTCATTATGAAAATAATCTGTGCTGCATTTCCCAAAAGCATTGTAAGCTTAAATTGATCGTAGCTCTATTGGTTTCAATGGGTGTAAAATGTACTTAAGCTTACAGTGCTTTTGGGAAACACAGCCTTGGTTGTGTCTGTGTTCTTCTGTGTCTGTGTGCACTTTGTCAGTAAATCACCCACAGAATTTTAAATGAAACTCATCGGCACTTTTATGGAATTGCACTCTAACCCTAATTTACCTTTAAGTAAATCTGGCCCTAAGTGTAAATACTAGCTATGGACTTTTCACACTTGAAATTTCTAACCCTGGGTCATCCTAAACCCGGATAAACGGAATCCTGGATTATCTGTAACCACTTTTCACACTGCTCATACTATACCTTGGGTTAACTTGTAATCCTGGATATTTATTAACAGACGTTTTACACTGTACATCCCTAAACCCTGGGTTAACATTCTTATTTGTATATTTGTGGTGTGACTGTCACTGATTGGACAAACAGAAGGAAACCTGTTTACACGCTTTCCGACTTTTGATATTTCTTACTTTTCTCTCACTGGCTGCTGTTCACACAATGCACGTTTCCTGTTAATGACGTGACATAAGCCTTGTGTAGCCCCTCTCTCCCGGGTCCTCATCGCCACACCTCGTCCTTTCTCCAAGTGGTCCTCGAACCCGGGTCTCCAGCATGTGAGGCCCAGATCTGGGCCGAAACTGCTTGCTGTCTGGGGGGAGGCTAAATGACTGTAGCCACTAGCGTCTGTCGTTAGTGCGTCTCTAGAGATCAGGGGAGTTAGGTTTTACCTGCACAGTAGCTACTCGCTGGCCTCCGTTACACTCGCTCCTCGATTTTTGATTAGCTGTCTGTTGCCAAGCGTCCAGCTGCAACAAGCAAACACTGATCTGTTCCACACTGAACAAATTTAGCACTGCAATACAGGGTTTACACCACAAATGTAGTGCTAACCCTGCTCCGGAGCAGGGTTTCATTACCCTGGGTAGAAAAAGACGCTAACCCTGCTTTCAAATGATAAGTTAGTAAAGTTTCCTTATCCTGGGTTAAAAGTGGTGTTTAGAATGATGATAACCTAGGGTTAGGCACAGTGTGAAAAGTCCATTAGATGCTATTAGGTTTGTGCTCGAGCATCAGACTTTTCACCTGAGACATCTAAACATATTATCATTAATATTTGAGAATTGCTTACTCTTGCTTTGAACACAACCAACTAAACCAACAATATATAAATCTGTTTCTTGCCTTTTAAATCTTAGTCACTGTGGCACTGAAACACTGATGGATCTGATGGATCACTGATATCATAATTTTATGTTGTCTTATTGCCCAGCTCTGAAACTTACTCTATTGAACAGCTCTAAAGCATTAAAGACATAATAGTATGTAAAGCTTGTAAAGCTGTAAAGCTTTTTTGAAACAAGCCTTGGCTTACGCTCTTTGAAATAAAGGTTCTTCATAGTGATGCCTTAGAAGAAACCTTTTTGTCTAAATTTTTCCATAAAGAACCTTTAACATTTGAAGAACCTTCCTGTGTTTTTTTTTTTTTTTTTTGGCAAAAGAAAGTTCTTCAGATTATAAAAATGTAAGAAAGAGATGGTTCTTTATCTGAATGATTCTTTGTGGAACCAAAAACAGTTCATCACTGTAAAGAACCTTTTAAGCACCTTTATTTTTAAGAGTGTACAAATAAATCGATTTGATTTTGACTATTTACACTTAACGCAAAGAAAATATATTTTTTTTCTAGATTTAATGCAAATAGCCTCTGCCTAATAATAATAACTAAACAGAGCCTGTTATACTACATAGACAGTCAAACATAGTACATCATCAATGACCCAAGTGTTCATGCCAGCTGATGGTCAGTTGTTTCTCCCTGTGATTAGCAGTGGAGCCAGGGCTGTTTAGTGTACTTTGTGCTGGGTGGTCTAAGAAAATGCTGAGCAGCAGCTTTAATGTGTTTTGTATTTGCCAAACGGAACTCCGTCATTAGAGGAAGTGGGAGTCCCATTTAAGCTGCTATTAGCTGTAATGGCTGTTTTTTTTTTTTTTATGCACGCAATTTTCCTACCTTAACGGAATCCACTGGAATCCCTGTTCTCCTGCATGCATGTTTTTTGTGGTCTGAGGCTCATAAACAAGAAACTTGTTTAAACTCCAGAAACACTCTTTCAGGGACACCTTTTGGTTTTAATGATTTTGTCGCATGACATCATGTTTATGTTGCCTAAACCCAAAGTTATTTTGTTTTCAGTTACAAAGGAACTTCAAACAGAGACTAGGACACACACTGAATCAGATTTATTTATTTTTTTCCTCATGTCCACCCTTTCCTCCATTCTAGGTTCACTCTGTATGCCGTGGACAGCCGTGGTAGTCGGTCGGATGTGAGTTTTGTGACCGTTCGCACGTCATGTCCGATGGTGGATGACAGCAAAGCAGAAGGTACACTGCCATTCTTCTTCACTCCATTCACACGTGTGAATGAACAGAGTGAGTGGCGCGCCAGTGAAATGACATCTTCACACCCATCTGATGTGGCAGCTCTTCATGTCCTGCCTGTTTACGATTACGTCATCCAGAGCGGCTAGACCATTTTACTCGAACAGATTTCACAGGTCTGGCAGCAGTATGAATCACAGGGAAGTACAGAACTCAAAATCCATTTCAAAGTAAAAGTTAGATTACAGAAAGTTCACTCAAAGGAAAGGAAAAGTGGGACTTACCATACAAGACATAATGTGATGTTATAATGAAAATGTTAGGAAATCTGATGTTTAGTTCTCATTCTCTTTTGAAAAAGAAATGTGCTTAATTATATTAAATGTGCACTTAGAGTGTACTTTAAATCCTAAACGAATATTTTAAATAGCTGAATGTCTATTTAAGGCAAGGTATAATAACAAATATGTGTAAATACTCGACATTCAAGTTTTAATAAAAATTATACAAAATAAGTGTATTTTAGTTTACCATAAATGCTGGTACACTTTAACAATATTTCAAACACAGTAGAAGTCATTATTAAATTACATATTATTACGTCCCCAAGTTCAACTTAAGTGGTATTAATATAAATATAAACTAGAATACACTTTAATTTAATTGAGTTTAACATTGTCCGAAAACATTACATTCAGTTTACGCTAAACCATATTCTTAAGCATTTTGTTTCTCTAATACATACTTTTATATATATTTAATATATACTTTATATATTTTTAAGTATGCTAAAGTGTACTTCTTTTTCAGAATAAAACAAAGCTAGAAAGCTTGTTCTTTGAAAACAGACAGTTCAGATTTTAGATGTCAGATCTACTTTCTCAAACAGAGATCGCAGACAAAGTGTACAACCTCTATAATGGCTACACCAGCGGAAAGGAGCAACAGACGGCCTACAACACCCTGATGGAGATTTCAACCCCACTGCTGTTTCGCGTACAGCATCACTACAATTCCCACTACGAGAAGTTTGGAGACTTCGTGTGGAGGAGTGAGGATGAGCTTGGCCCCAGGTGAGGAAAACAATGGCCAAAAAAGCAAAGTTCATGATGATAACACTACAGTACTTTGTCAGTCCTTTGCTTTCTTTCTTTCTTTCTTTCTTTTTCTTTCTTTCTTTAATAAGAACTAATAAACATGTTAATCGAATAGAATGGAATACACAAATCCAACTCAGAAACGATGAATGACACATGAACAAAACTCAAAAGACCCAAAAAAACACAGAGTGAACAGACTTGAACTTTAGTGCACAACTAGGGAACAACGAGACACACCTGGAATCAAATGAAACAAAAGAACATGGGAAAACTAGGCAAGGGCAGGCACATGGAGAGGGAAAACACACAGATACATGTCCATAACCCTGACAAGGTTTCATTTAAAAAAGTTAGAAAAAGTGATTTTGAAGAAAAAGCTGAGAAAATTGTGTTTTGGACTAGTCTACTCTACATCCGGATCGGATTCAGAATGATGAGCAAAACACAGATGAAGTTGATCACTTCCATCAACAATTTCATAAAATGTGTAATAGCGCAACCTCCCAAATAACAGTGAAAACACGAAAAGCTGACATCCCCAGCATTTAAAATGTGGCTTATAGAACAAAAAAATATTTCATTGTTGGAATACACAACAGCGGGAATTAATGAAGCCAAACCAAAAACAGTTAAAGCTTGGGGAGAATTTATTAGGAAAATCTCCCATATAATATGTAATTAGAGCAGCTTTACTGTTCGCTCTATAAGTAGAGGATGAAAGAGCTGTTGGAATCTTAGATCCGTGCTGGTGCTATCAACTGAAACTCCCTCCCCCCTCCTTCTCCCCCTTTTATTTATTTTATCTACCTCTTATTTATTTATTCATTATTGTAATTTATTTTATTTTATACATATCCGTACCCTGGTTTTGTATATAGTTAAGTTGTGCCACACATGTTGACCACGATTAGAAAGAGTTCAAAGACAAATGACATAAGTATATGTTAAAACAAGATAGCATAAGCACACATTTCAAGCAAAACATAAAAAAATAAAAAAAGATTTAAATAAACCAATAAATCATTAGATATGGTACAAAAAATTAATATATCTTCCACCCTAGAATAGTTAAGCAATCGTGGTTCACTATATAGACAAAAGTATTGGGGGACGTGACCATTACACCGACAGGGACTTTAATTTTAAAAACATGTACATTAATATTGAATTGGTCCCCCCTTTTCCAACCCCTGAAAAACAGTCCCATACTATTATCCCTCCTCCACCAAACTTTGGAACAATGCAGTCAGACAGGTAACATTCTCTTGGATCTGCCAAACAGAGAAGCATGATTGATCACTTCACAGAACAGGTTTTCACTGCTTCAAAGTCCAGTATCCTTTTGCTTTACTCCACTCCATCCCACACTTGGCATTGTACTTGGAGATTTGAGCCTTGCATGCAGATGCTTTGCCATGTAAACCCATTCCATGAAGCTTCTGCCTGTTGATATTAATGTCAGTGGAAGCTTGGAAATCTTCATCTATTCAATCAACAGAGCACTAGGCTGGCGACTTTTACCCACCATGTGTTTCTGCACTCGATGACCCGCTCTGTAAATTTATGTGGTCTTCCATTTCATGGCTGAGCTGCTGCTTTTTCTAAAGTGTTATTTTCCAATAATACCACTTACAGTTCATCTTGTTGTGTAGCTGGCTTATTGTTAAGTTGGCGTCCTATCACAGTACCACACTTTTATTCACTGAGCTCTTCAGAAGCACCTTTTTTTCCCAGAAATGTTTGTAGATACAAACTGGATGGTCTGCTTGAAACACCTGAATTCGATAATTAAGATGTTGTCCCAAATCTTTTGTCTATTTGATGTAAATGTTGCCTCCAAAACCAATTGGACAAAATAAATCAATAAATAAATCAGGTTCACTGTTTGCACTTTCATCCATATTCATGTATATATATATATATATATATATATATATATATATATATATATATATATATATATATATTACCTAATCAAGTAGGACTCTATAAATGTAAATTCATAATTATTTCAATTGTCTTTGAAGTACTGCTGGAAGGTCACTTACTGTGATGTATTGTTATTGTATATTCATACATATTTAAGTGTTGCTTGAGAATATGAAGGTTTATATGAAAAGCATCTATATGTTTAGGCATAAAACAAAGAGGAAGTGTGCACAGACCCTTCCAGTGGCCCCTGGTTTAGCTCTGCTTGGCTGGGGCCGTTAGTGGGTTGCCATCCTAAACTCTCCGTGAATGTTTGTGTAATCTGTTTTCTGGCAGAACTAGCAGGGGAATGAAACAGAGACCACCAATTACAGTTCATTTTCCCTGAATATCAACACAGGCTTTGCATTAGGATTAAATAGCATATTTTTGGAGCAGTAAGTAATTTTTAATATAAACTATGAGCATTTTTCAAAGGAAAAAGTTTAAAATATATTCTAATGGCAAAGTCAAGATGGCTTTTTAAAGAAAAGCAATTGCTTTTACATTGTATTTCTAATGTAGTCAATGATTTATACACATATCTATCTATATATCTATCTATCTATCTATCTATCTATCTATAAATGTCAAATGACATCAGGTAACATTTTATTTATTTTTCTTTTTTTCTTTGAATAACCTGTTTGATCTGGACAATTACATTTTCACAAGTGGTTCCTGCACTGGATGAAAACTACCAAACGAGGCTCCATGGAAATACTTGACTCTGTCAACATTCTGCAAAACCAACATATCAGTGGTGCGCAACCTGAGTAACAGATTTTAGGTTTTGCAGAAATGTAGGCAGTGTCACTTATTTGCACCTCAGTTTGAAAACTACACTGCAAGATTTTATTGTCCACACTAACAGCTCTCTTTCTGGTCACAACAGGAAGGCACATTTGATCTTGAGACGAATGGATCGGATCAGTCTGTTCTGTCGTTCGCTGCTCCGCAGTGGCTTCATCCAAAGCCGAACAGAGAGTGTGTCGTACATGCTGTGTCGCAGTGATGACACGAGACCAGGCGGCACTTTATGGCACAGTTCACTTCACGAAACCCAGCTTGCCTGCCTGGAGAAAGTCATCTCAGTGCAACGCAACATATACGGAAAGTCCAAATTACGATGAGACAGGAGATGTGTGGACTCAACCTTCTCTCTTTATGGTCTCCAGCTTGGCTGTTCTTTTTCTGAATCCAAATGACTTTGAGACTGTGAGAGATGTTGTTTCTTCCTTTTTATTTTCTTCTTTCTTTCTTTTTTTCTATTCCAAATTCAGAGAGCCTCGAATTGGAGAAAAAAAGTATATTATTATTATTATTGTTATTATTACTTCTATTTCTCTTATTACTCTTATTACTTTCTATTTCTATTTCTATTATTATTTCTCTTGTAAGGACATCAGTTTTGGTCGAAAGACTGAACTACTGAAGGACTATGTACAACCCGAATTCCGGAAAAGTTGGGACGTTTTTTTAAATTTTAATAAAATGAAAACGAAAAGACTTTCAAATCACATGAGCCAATATTTTATTCACAATAGAATATAGATAACATAGCAAATTTTTAAACTGGGAAAGTTTACAATTTTATGCACAAAATGAGCTCATTTCAATTTTGATTTCTGCTACAGGTCTCAAAATAGTTGGGACGGGGCATGTTTACCATGGTGTAGCATCTCCTTTTCTTTTCAAAACAGTTTGAAGACGTCTGGGCATTGAGGCTATGAGTTGCTGGAGTTTTGCTGTTGGAATTTGGTCCCATTCTTGCCTTATATAGATTTCCAGCTGCTGAAGAGTTCGTGGTCATCTTTGACGTATTTTTCGTTTAATGATGCGCCAAATGTTCTCTATAGGTGAAAGATCTGGACTGCAGGCAGGCCAGGTTAGCACCCGGACTCTTCTACGACGAAGCCATGCTGTTGTTATAGCTGCAGTATGTGGTTTTGCATTGTCCTGCTGAAATAAACAAGGCCTTCCCTGAAATAGACGTTGTTTGGAGGGAAGCATATGTTGCTCTAAAACCTTTATATACCTTTCAGCATTCACAGAGCCTTCCAAAACATGCAAGCTGCCCATACCGTATGCACTTATGCACCCCCATACCATCAGAGATGCTGGCTTTTGAACTGAACGCTGATAACATGCTGGAAGGTCTCCCTCCTCTTTAGCCCGGAGGACACGGCGTCCGTGATTTCCAACAAGAATGTCAAATTTGGACTCGTCTGACCATAAAACACTATTCCACTTTGAAATAGTCCATTTTAAATGAGCCTTGGCCCACAGGACACGACGGCGCTTCTGGACCATGTTCACATATGGCTTCCTTTTTGCATGATAGAGCTTTAGTTGGCATCTGCTGATGGCACGGCGGATTGTGTTTACCGACAGTGGTTTCTGAAAGTATTCCTGGGCCCATTTAGTAATGTCATTGAAACAATCATGCCGATGAGTGATGCAGTGTCGTCTGAGAGCCCGAAGACCACGGGCATCCAATAAAGGTCTCCGGCCTTGTCCCTTACGCACAGAGATTTCTCCAGTTTCTCTGAATCTTTTGATGATGTTATGCACTGTAGATGGTGAGGTTTGCAAAGCCTTTGCAATTTGACGTTGAGGAACATTGTTTTTAAAGTTTTCCACAATTTTTTTACGCAGTCTTTCACAGATTGGAGAGCCTCTGCCCATCTTTACTTCTGAGAGACTCTGCTTCTCTAAGACAAAGCTTTTATAGCTAATCATGTTACAGACCTGATATCAATTAACTTAATTAATCACTAGATGTTCTCCCAGCTGAATCTTTTCAAAACTGCTTGCTTTTTTAGCCATTTGTTGCCCCCGTGCCAACTTTTTTGAGACCTGTAGCAGGCATTAAATTTTAAATGAGCTAATTAAGTGGAAAAAAGTGTAAAATTTCTCAGTTTAAACATTTGCTACGTTATCTATGTTCTATTGTGAATTCTACTGTGAATATTGTGAAACTTTTCCGGAATTCGGGTTGTACGAATGTAAGAATTTAACTGCATGGTGCTGCAGAACTCCAAACCAGGTTCCCTGATACTCATTTTGCAAACATATCTCTCGGAATACTGAGCCAAGCAAGACGAGGACATGATCTCTCTGTGGTTTTCCTTCTTTTCTATTCAACCATTTTTGACACAATTATATTAATCTTTATATATATATATATATATATATATATATATATATATATATATATATATATATATATATAGTTTTGCCGCAGTTAATTGAGAAAACTATCTAAGAATATTGTCAGGGTCACAGTAAATGCTTTTGAGAACAAGTATAGTCCTGTCATGCATATAATCTTTAGCCAAAAGAATGTTCCTTTACAGTGTCCAAAGAAATTAAAGGGGGTATTGCTGGCCAATGAGACCAATAGATTTCATCAAAGTGAATAATCTAATGTATTTGGCAAAGGATTGTGGTACAAAAGAAAGCATTGTGCAAAACCCTTCTGTAAATGATTGTCTGGGAACAAAGTGTTGTTAAAAATTCAGTTGGAACTGAACAAACGGTAAGAACATGGCCTCAACACATTTTCAGTAAGTTACTATATTCCATGCTATATTCATTGTGATAGTTAGATATGATATTGTAAATACAACTGTAAATGCAGTATGTAATAAGTGAATATGATTTTTTTTTTGTGTGTGTGTGTCTGTGGAGGAAGTGGGGGGGGGGTCTATTAAATATGTGTATAGAGTCTCAAGATGTTTTCTCTGTTTTATCTGGAAATATATGAAGAATGTTGAAGAATCAATTAAATTGAGGAAACTCCTGTTATATTACGTCACTGGAAATCTCTATAATATAGAATGCCATTGAGCTTATCACACGCCTGTTTTAAAACTGTGAGATGCTCAGCGATTAAAAAAGTAAGTCAACATAAATTAGGGTTATAGGTATTACGGTTATATTTGGTCTGCAATATTGTCTGTTTGCTCATTGAGTACTGATGACTTAACAATGCAATACATAATGGTCTGTTAATACACATGATTTTCAGATTCTTGTGTTTAATCTTTAAAAAATATCCCAGTGAGACTACAATAATAGTAAAATTTCAACACCAGCAGCGTGCATAACAATAAACATTCGAGAGATCAGGGATATTCTGCCTACTGTAAGTGGTGTGCTGAAACCCCCATTTTTTAGTTCATGTCTGCATGTATTGCAGTCTATGTACAGTACTTAGGGAAAGCAAAAGTATTGAAGGAACTCAACATATGTAGCATTGTGTTTCTCCTGAATTCCTCACAGTAATTAATTTGACTTAAATTGAACAAAAGTGATTGAGAATCTAATGCTAAATTGTAGTCCACTATATTCATGTAGTGGAACTATTATTCAGTTAAGAGCAAGGATGGGGCAGGCGAACTTTATGGTTTTGTTTAGCACTGCAACCTCTTTCTTTGTACACACCTCACAAGTTTGCTACTGGGAGATCCACATCCATCAAAGAGGCCAACATGAGATTGTCTTAAATTCAGTTACTAGATGTGACGAGGCGTTCGGCAGGGCTGTAGTCAAGACCACCTTTGTCGAGTCCAAGACAAGTCCAAGACCAGGACTAGTCGAGTCCAAGTCAAGACCGAGTCCAAAGAGGTTCGAGTCCAAGACAAGACCGAGTCCAAAAAAGTTCGAGTCCGAGTCAAGACCGAGTCCAGGACAGGAAAAAAAAAGTCTTATGCATGACATTATCAAGACTTCGGGTTATTATTTGTTGATCTAAAAGCAAAAACAGTGTCACAACACCCAGGATTTTTAAGTATAGACATTCCCCTTGATATCATATAATCTATTAATATAAAGAAAACAGAATGATGATATATAGTGATACCTCATAATAGCAGTGTTAGAACTGATATACAAACACCAACCCACTTCTGTTACCAATGCTAGGTACTAGTACTGAGCATTTAAGCAACTAAATTACAATATTGCTTCACTGCAGATGTACAGTAGTGTAGAAAAGAAGTGACCAGTATTACAGAGGGGGTACACTCTGTAATACTGGTCACTTCTTTTCTACACTACTGTACATCTGCAGTGAAGCTATATTGTGGTTGGTATATATATATATATATATATATATATATATATATATATATATATATATATATATATATATATATATATATATATATGGTTCCCTGAAAAAAAGATTGTATTGTATTATATTGTTATTTGGACGTGGGTTAATAGGAAAGACATTGTATTTTCAGAAAACATTCAAGTTTGGTTGTAGAACAACAATGAACACAGTGTAATTTAACATATGTTATTTTTATTTGAGGACAAACTGCAAAATTTTAAAATAAATTCATCAGGTGTTTCAGAAATTCATAAGAATATTTTTTTCACAGTAAACTTAACAGTACAAGCATTTGTACAACGGTGTATTCTTCAAAAGCTTTTTTAACATGAACTATAACAAGAAAAACAAGAAAAATCTGAGTAAATTATCAACTTTTAGAGTGTAGCATTCTGTCTGCTTTGGGCTGCATTCCCAAGCAACCCGACTCTGAGAGGAACCGCACCCCGGTGGGGCAGGGGCCGCTACCGGCCTCACACCGTACATGGGCTAAGCCTCCATCAGAAGGACTTGGGCCCCCCACGCCCGCACCGAGAGAGCGGTCCCCTGTACGCCACATTTCCCGCTGAATAACAAGGGTGTAGAAGCACCCTCATCCCTGGTCAGGATGTTCATCCCTTTTCAGGATGCCTTCATGTGCAAGTGTTCCAGGCATGTCCAACTAGGAAGAGACCCTGGAGGAAAACCCAGGATCCGCTGGAGGGAATATATCTCCCAAGTGGTCAGAATGCCACCACAGATGTAACATCACCCTGAATGAAAGAAACCTAAAGACTGGAATATGTCTCTGAGTGCAAATTCCAACTAGGCATTGGACAGTCCTGCACTGGGGTAGATGAGAGTGATGAGAAATAAGTGTGATGGTCTCTTCTTCCCCGTGGCCACAGGTATACTTCTGGCTCCCAAAAGCTCAAGCTAGAGCAGCTGCTCAAAGACTGCAGAAGTAATTTCCATCTGTTTATAATTTGGCCTACTGATCAATTGAATGCTTCAAACTTGTTTGACATAGTTCTTGATATGAACATTTTGTGTTTTGATATATTATAGAAATATTAAATAGTATATTTGGGTCCACTAAGTAGTGTGTATGCACAATGATTTTCAGGAAACAGTCCGGACTAACCAGGTATTTTCTCCAACAGTGCATGTACTATGGTAGTTACATCTTTGTTCAGGCTGAACACAATAATCTGTTATAGTAAACAAGGAGCATTAATAAGCAAGTTTATGTGGCTTTCAACTAGCCCTACAGAGAGATGCAGCCATATGCAGATGTTCAAATGACAGTAGGACTGAAAATTGTTTTAAAAATACAGTTATCTAAATTCAGTATCCACCAGAAAAACTGAATCCAAACCCAAAATGCTGAAATGGTCAAAAGGTAGATGACCTTACTCTTTCAGCATTTCATTTTATTTTATTTTATTTTTCAATAGATGCATTAGGTATGTTTGCTATAATCTAGAGCACCAAAGAATGTAAACAACAGTAAACTATGCAAAAAAAAAAAATGTCAGATTCAGTTTTTTTACATTAGTACAGTATACAACAATGTTTACTAATCTAGGATAATGTTCATTTATAAATCAAGTATTATTCATTCCTAATTCTTGTTGGTTCATAATATTAATTTATACTACTGTAAATGTTAAAAATGTATTAGTATACATAGACATTAATACGAACCTAGATTAATATATTCTGTACAACTATAAATCATTGTTATTTCATGTTAGCTATTGCATTGTGAAGTAATGTTAAATTAATAGAACATTACTGTAAAGTGCCACCAAAAAAAAAAAATAATAATAATAATAATAATTTATCTAATTTTTTAAATCGAGAGATCAGATAGACTGACTGACCATTTGCAACAGTGACTAAATTCAAAACTACATTTCTGCTGGAAAGAAGACATCAACTCTGTCCACACTTGAGGAATCCCCTGAAGTGGAAAAAGTTACATTGTATTTGTAAGAATCAAGCAGATGTCAGAATTTTGCTTAGAATTTATTAGCAATGTGAAGAGCAGACATGGCCAGCATCACCAAACACAAATGGGTTTTAATAACAGGCACAAAGACGTCCGTTTACACTTGAAATCCAACTCTTGATGCTGATGTAACTGTAATGCTGATGAAAATGGTGGATTTCTCAAATTTAAATAAATTTCATTAATGTATCCTTGTGTTTAATGCAACTCTTTAAATATACAAGGCATTTTACTGGTACACGTTTTCACGTCACTATTTACAACCGGTCAATACATTCATATTAACCTGTAATAAAGCTCTTGATACAATTCCATTAGTATGTTTTCTTAGTTTTATCACCATCTGACCAACATTTCAAATAAATATAATTTGACTTTGAGGACTCCCAATGAGTGCTAGTCAGGGAAGAAACTCTGACTCATCGAGCACTGATAGTTTGCTGTGCCCGTCCATATTTTGACACCTGGACAAACATATTGGCAGGCCAAAAACAGCAATGTGTTTTTTCTTCACCTGTCCAATACTGATGTATGGGGGCTCTGAATTTCATGGATTTTAAGACACATTCAAAATGTTAGCTACAAACTGGGAAGAAGTTTATGAATTTCATTTTTAAAACTGATTTCTCCTATTGCAAGATATACCATGATCACATTCTCCTCTCCTCGGGACTGCCATAGAATAAATGCACTGTATTAACAAACAATTACATACATATATTACAGTATTATAACATTTAGTTACAATCATGTCCCAACTGCATTAATGGCAGCATTTCCATAGTATGGAAAACTGTGAGGTGTGACTTAATGACATTCTGTCACTGAATGGCAAATATCTGAAGTATTGTGTTTGTTCTTCAACTGGAGCAATGGATAAAAGAGTAAACAGAAAATAAAAATAATATAAGAGCCCCAATAATCAAATTTTACACATAAGACTATTGTACAAATAACTTACATAAACAATAAAAAATATAACTTACAAAAGTATAACGCTCTCAATAAATAGTTCTACTATGTACACTTTTGTATGTTGCTAATAGACGCAAATCACTAAAATATGAAAATATGGAAGCAGCAAAGATTACAGGCATGAGGTACAGCAAGAAATCCTATGATGCGTACAGTAGTGTGTGTCAAACAGCCCAATGGCAACTTCATTTAACAAGCCAACAAACACTCTTCAGACCAGTATGCTTTGAGGGATTAATGATGTCTAAAATAAAGCAAAAAGAATAAGCATTTGGCGTAAGTGCACTCAGAATTGGTTCTGGCGTTTTTGAATTGCTAATTTGCACATAGTGATAGAGAAACAAATAATAAGTCTGAGAAGAGTGATTAAAAAAAAACACTTTACTGGCAGGTCTGCCAATCATAAAACCTGTCAGGATATTGGCAAGTTACTTGATGTTCGTGCCAACTTGGTATCATGGTTGCTGATCAGTTTTGCTGTCCATCTTGACAATAAATGCTGACTAATGTTATCTTGAGTACAGTTACATGATTTCAGGTAATGGTAACTTGATACACTTGTTCTCCCAAGAATATATAGCAAACAAAATATTTATACATTATTATTATAATTATTATAATTCTTGTTCTCTCGTGTTCTTATAGTTTTTTTTTTTTTGGGGGGGGGGGGTGTTGAAGTTCCTTCATCATCATCATCATCATCATAATAATAATAATAATAATACATCCTTCAATCTAACTCACAAGATGGCTAATAAAAAACAAAACAACAACAACATCCAAACAACATACATATAATGACCCATTTAAAGTCTTAATTTTCACACTCTCTGAAACATAAATATTAAAGCCAGTTTTCCATTGTCCCAAAGGTTTGTTCAGACAGGGCATATCAATCCACTAACATGTTTCCACATGTCACACTGCTCTGCTGTTTACGACAAAACCAGACGTGAAGCGAGAGGAACCACAATAGTCATCAGTAATCACAGAGGCATATGATAATATCATACAGTAAAAGGAAAATCAATCATTACTAATTTCACCACGAACACGTATTCCCTCCCAAATTTTCCTGCCTAACAATAGCAGCGATTTTAGAAGTTTTAACTTTCGTTCAACGGGCTACCGAAAAAAGTGCAGCAACTGAGGTCATTAATACAAATACTTACTACTGGTACATAAGATATTTAATAATGTTTTTTTTTTTTTTTTTTTTTTAGAAATATATCCTAAATGACTGCACTCATGACACCACAAGCACAATAAAATAAAATATTGACTTTGGCATCTGATCATGAAGTCTTTATGCCACATACATGAGGATTCAACACTAAAAAAACATTTTGGTTGTCTGACTTTCTTCTAGATGTTTCTTTTTTTTTTATTAATCATAAATGTCATAGTTACTATACTTTAACTACCATATGTCTACAATTGCACAAAGTGATGCCTATTATTAAAACATCACGCAAAATAATCTTTAATGCTTTAG
Source organism: Carassius carassius (assembly GCF_963082965.1). Classification (NCBI taxonomy): domain Eukaryota; kingdom Metazoa; phylum Chordata; class Actinopteri; order Cypriniformes; family Cyprinidae; genus Carassius; species Carassius carassius. Next base: position 8,299,146 of record NC_081759.1, read on the forward strand.
CATGTTTTCCATGCCAATAAAACAGCCAATGTTCAAGGAGCCATTTTCCTTAGCCTTGGCCCGATCACACTAAATTAATAACCTCAAGAATAAGACAAACCTTACCAGAAATGTTAAATGCTATTTTTCTGCCTAAGCGTGGATTTTTGCACTTGGCAAACTCTTCAGCAGGTGAGTACCACAGGAACATTATACTTATTTCTTTACCATGTGCTTCATCATTATGGCTTGTGGCATTTTGATCGAACAGCCGATATAAGGGGATATCACTATAGACCCAGGGGGTTAAACGAGGCTCTCCCTAAAGAGTTTAGCAACAATGCTAATTAAACACACCTGAACCAGCTAGTCAAGATCTTTAGGCAGGTGTTTTGGAGTAGGGCTGCAACTACAGTCTTTAAGATGATGGCACTCCAGAAGCAGGTTTGACGCACCTGATACAGAGAGTCAAACCTGGAGATTCAGACATTAGTGAGAAACTAGTTAAAAAATGTCAAGGCCATAAGGGGAAGAGGTTTGTTTGAAGAAGAAGTCCACAGTTGGTAGCCAAATATTACACAAAAGAACAAATAAATTAAACCTATATAGCGGCTGCTTAACTTAATTTTTGAATGCATTAAAGCAATAGATCTCCCAAAAATGAGTTTTTAGTTTTACTCCCACCTCAGGCCATGTAGATGAATTTGTTTCTTCATCACACAAATGTTAATTGATGGACAGGAATGGTGTGGTTTACTTGTGGATTGGTGTGATGTTTTTATCAGCTGTTTGGACTCTCAATCTTGTGGCACCCATTCACTGCAGAGGATCAATTGGTGAGCAAGTTATGTAATGCAATATTTCTTCAAATCTGACGAAGAAGCAAACTCACCTACATCTTGGATGGCTTGAGGGTGAGTACATTTTCAGCACATTTCCATTTTTGGGTAAACTATCCCTTAAAGTAATAATCATTAAAGTGATATTCCTTTTCTCTCTTTTTCGCTCTGATTTTGAAATCTGATTACGACTTTGCATATATAAAGTAATTCCGATTACCATGAAACTAAATTGTTTTCTTTTTTTCTTTTGGCAAAAACACATACAAGTGGTTACGAAGTTGGCACATGTGCAGTAAGCTACCTTTGAAACGCTTTTGACTGGCAGCAGATTCACTGAGATTAGAAAGAGTACGCAAGAGTCTCCATTTGTCGTCATCATTCATATTACATAATCATGGTCAATTTAAGATGCAAAGAACCGCAGAACTACCACAGCAGCAGTCCATAGTACTTGTGCAGTCTTCTGAAGCTGATGGGTTTGTGTGAGGAACAGACCAAAGGTTAAACTGTTTTTAGTTGCTGAAATTTTTTCCCTCCATCAGAGCTCACAAATATCTTCCACGATTGCAGTCAGACTGAAATATGGCACCTTTGGACGTCACACCACGCTTTGATGTCATTGGTTCTCATGTGTGTTGAAACCAGAGAGTGGAGAATGACATGTGAGATCTGCAGCAGACGGAAAGATTTTCTGTGAATATTCACTTTAATTTCAATCTTTCATCACACAAGACCTGTATGACTTCAGAAGACCTGAATGGAATACTGCTTTTTAATTGAACTGTCATTTTTATGGAAATTATGTGCATATTTTAAGATTTTTTTTATTTGTTTTTATTTATTTTTTTAGTATTTCATACACACACACAAATGAGTAAATTATAGTATCTTCAGGTTTTGGGTGAACTAACGATTTCAGTTAAATAAAATGTTTATGTCAATGGCTTCTACATTCAGGAATTTGTGTCTATTTTGCATTCGGACCAGGATGAGTTACAATTCAGCACTGGCCTGGAGCTTTAATGGGAGGTCTTCGGTCACGGATGGTTATATTGATAAGAGGTAAGTATTAAGGCAGACTGACAGCACACTAGATCATGGCCTCCATATTCCTGTTGTCTGTTGTTTGACTAATTAGCAGCAATCGTAGCAGCAACAACAGCAGCCATGCTAAAGAAACCAATTCTTTCTCACCATATTTATGCACAGATCTATCGGAGTGCATTTAAAAAAAAAAATCCTCAAATTGCAATTATTTTATAACAGATAATAAATAGTGTGCGACAAGACTGGCAGCTCTTCCCTATTGCGCATTTGTATTTGATAGATTTGTATCGTTTCAGGAACATTAAAACAATCTCTGATTACTGAGTATGATCTTTGTTATAGGGACACAGGTGAGGGCGGAAATGCCACACACCACCTTCCTGGGATGACTGAGGTCGCATCCAAGACAAACTAAAACAAATCAAGTCCCCTAAATGAGTTTGAGAGTGCATTTCTTCTTTTTCTGGCTTTGGTCAAATCAGTCTGGTTCCCTTGAGATGCCTTGTTTTAATTTTTTTGGAGGGGTTGTGAGAGACCTACAAATGGAATAAGGTCGGGACACACCAAGTCGATAGCGAGCGACGGTCTGGCTAGTTTATTTGGTGTGTTCCACTCGTCGACTCTCGTTGGGCTCAAGTTGGCGGCGTTTGCCTGATTCAACATGTCAAATCGCCGTGGGGACCATCGGCGCGAGTGAGAGCTCTGATTTGACTCTCAGTTTAGCGAATGAGTCAGTGGCTAAGAATTCAAGTGAAAGTGATGAAACGAGCACGTAAATGAAGGGCGGTACCGACAGAAAGCTGTTTAAATGTTACGTGATCTTTCCCAATCAATCAAATGTTTTCATAACAACATGAGCCACTTAAAATGATTAAAGTTATCAACGTTACTGATATTCAAAATGGTAAACAAGCACTGCTTTGTTTACGTTTCGTATATCTGCATTTATCTTGTATATCTTTGTTTTCGGTTTCTCCTTTTGAGTGACCAATATATACTATTGATAGCTGCTGATATAGACTGTTAATTCCTCTCACGCATGCACAGAATGCATGTGGCTGTAGTATGTGCGGTGTGTTCGAGCGCAGCTTTTTGGTCCGACGCTGCCGACGTGAGGCGACAACACCATCTGCTTTCGTCGCCGCTAGTTCTTTAAAGTCAGCTTGGTGTGTCCCGGCCTATACACAAAACAGCTTTGGTCCTTTGTGAGGTCTTGACATTGGGATCCTTTTCCAAATGTAGTGTAAGAGATAGCAGGTAGACTTGGACTTGGAAATGATGAACAGCTATAAGAGGATAGGTACAATTGTGAACCAGCAGCATTTCTGGGAAGAAGATCTCATCCTGTCCCAGTCTGCACACCGGCTTGGTGGAGCGTGTTAACCAAGTGAGTGCAAGTGCTCTCCCTTTCGGTTCTCCAAAGCGTTGGGGTCCCGGCAAGCACACTCTCTTCGGATGTCACAAGACATGGGGAACGGAATCACCTTGAAGGAGAAAAGAAACACATGTTAAAATATAGCTCAGAGTAGACTCTTAAAATAAAGATCCCATAAGGGGTTTTCACAGTGATACCACTGAAACAGGGGTGTCCAGTTTCTTGAAGGCCACTGACTTGCAGAGTTCAGCTTCAACCCTAATTAAAAACACATGAATTAGCTAATTAAGGCCTTCAGACTTACTAATATCTTCCAGGCAAGTGTGTTGGAGCTGGTTGGAGCTAAACTCTGCAGGATATTGGCTCTCCAGACACCCGTTTCATAAAACAACCATTTTAGCTCCCCAAAGAACCGTCCAATGAACCTTTCTTAATAGAACGATGCTATTTTTCCTCATTTGAAGAACATTTTAATAATCTGAAGAACTTTTTGCCACTATTTGAGGGATGGAAAGGTTCATGGATGTTAAAGGCTCTGGAACTATTGATGCCAACAAATATCCTTTATCTTTAAGAGTGCAATGACAGCTTGCATCATTGGTCAAGATGTCTGGACTTGGTACTGACTTGAAAAATTGATGAGCCCCTTGGAGGGATTGAAAATAGAATTTGAATGTTGTTTGGCACTTGACGTCACAATTGAATGTTGGCGGTGCGTCACTGACACCAGCTGCTGCATTGCGGCCTCCCTCGGGACAGGCCTCAGCTGCTTTTCAGGATAAAATGCATCTCCAGTCGCTCAAAACTAGGACCATATGTGCAGTTCACATTTGCACATTCACAGAACCATTTGTCTTAGCCTTAGCGTCTGAACAGACTGAGTTGTTCATGGTGTGAATTCATATGCTAATTTATCTTGGTGCACAACAAAGTGGACTTTCTAATTCATAGCATTGATTATAGAGTAATATCCAGCCTTTTTGTACCTTAAAAACAGATGAGGGTTTGAGGAAAAAGGCCAAAGTGGAGGCACTTCAGTATAAAATCTAGCTGCAGAGGCATTAGCAGGTTGATTCCCTTGAACACTGCAGATATTTTTCACGTGCATAATGCAAGTAGGTAATTAAACTCATATAAACTGATTATTGTGATCAAGTTAATCTGATTATACTCATAATTAGAGTTACAATGATTGCAGTAAGGTACGTAAAGTACTGCTATTGTGCAAACAATCTTAAACCTTCTTCAATGAAGAAAAAAAAATATTTCCCTGGCTAAAAGATGAGCACTGAAACTAATATTGCAATTATATTTAATTACACTGTGGTCATCTTCACTACATTTGACACCTGGAAAATGGTGCTGTTGCATTTTTATGAAACAAGAGAGAGTGAGTCTGTAGTGTGATACGAGAGACTTAAAACTAGTAACCTGGAGGAGTGGACTGATACACAACTATTTTATATCAGAAACAACCACGATATCATGTTAGCCATGTTAGACACCCAAATAAAATAAGTAAATAAATGAATGAACAAACACAACTTATTCAGTGGTTTAATTAATTTAGTTTAATTGTAATTTATATTTTTAGTAATTAGTTAATTTATTTAAATCAATCATTTTGTCTTGTTTTTGGGAATAATAATAGTAAAATAATAATAATAATAATAACAGCAACATCCCTAAAGCAGTACAGAATTACTTTATCTTTAAACTAGTATCAAGATCATACAACTATTTTTTTAAAGAATAAATCTTGAATTAAATTTAGGCACACATCTAACAAAACGGTCTTAATTGGTGTTATTTAACTATAATCTATATACTTTATATACCATTTTAATATCAATTAATATTTTTTATGTTTATTATATTTTCAGTTTTATTTTGTGCTTCTGTATATTTTATATTCATATACCTTTCATTCATTCATTCATTCATTCATATATTTATTTACTTAAACTTTATTTCAAAATTTCAAACAAAATGCAACACAAAATGCAACCCTTTTTTTCCAAGTGTAAGTTTTTATCTAATATTTATATTTTATTAATTTATTATGATTTCATTATTAAGGGTAACAGACCTGGTCTCATTCTCTCACCAGTTAGTGCTTCTAAAACAAATGCAGGGGTGTTTAGATATGTTGCTGGCTAATGAGAACAATACTGATGAAGAAAAGCATTTTTTTAGTGTGAGAGTGCCATTTTCCAGACGGACATGGCGTATATTATGAAGTAATTAAAACAAAACATGTTTGTGTGAGCAACACTTAGTCTTTTCAAAGCCATTTACTTGTGAAGCTTTTACAAGCATGAACCGGACACATATCAAAACCAGCCGTCATTGCCCTGCATGGCATTTCCTGTCCAACCGTATGCCTTCCCTCTCATCTAAAGATTATTTTTTTCTGGCTTTTGCTAACCTTGCTGAAAAAAAATAAAAAATTACCCTAAAGTGGTTTACTGACCAGGCTGTTTTTCTATCCTGACCAGCTGACAAGTGCCCCCAAACCCTCTAAAACCATCAAACAGACCAACCTAACCAGCTCTTTAAGACTGGGATGTCAACTAAGCCTGCTTTTTTTTTTTTTTCCCATGAAGCAATTGTTATCGACCTCCCCATGAAGGTGCACCCTTCCATTTTTTTTCCTCTAGTACTTCACATAACTATTTCTCAATAGCCCCTTTCCCTTTCTCCAATCTCACGACAAACTTTCACAGTTCAAGTTCTTGCACTCTCTCCTTATCTCACCATCGGACTAAGATGTGGGTGGCAAATTTGACATGGTTTCCTTTGCCCTTGACCCTTAGGGTGGCTGAACCAGCTGCCACATCTGGGGCTCATCGATCGTGGCTGGGAATGTCAGCATGGGGCAGAGGCCAGTCCAGAAGACACACACACACACACACGTTCCCTAACAGACCATGTACGTCACAGCACACGACCCCCCACCTCTGCAGAGTGCATGCATGTGTCAGATTGCAGTTGAAGGGAAATAGTATCAGGGGGCTGGGGATCAGGTCACAGACGTAGTGCTTCAAAACTTAACACAGCGTCATGGTTCAGATGCATAAATCACGTCAAAACGTCAACATCAAAACAGAGAATTTGAGTGACATGTATTTACTGTTTGAGAAGCAACAGTAATTTGTTTTGCTCCTGTTGTTTTAAGATAATTTCTCTATAAAACACTAAGGGCTTCATTTGGTTTGCACTATAAACTACAGTTGAGTACACTCAAAGACTATATATTCACAAAGTTATTTCTAACAATGGTAGAAACAATATTTACAATATTAAGAGCCATATTTACTAAACAGGGCAAATTAACGTGAGAGCACAATCCCATAAAAGCGCTGATGGGAGTGGAAAGTTATTTGCTTGTTCTACTGACAGTGTGCACATTAAATAAGACAGACAAAGCCAGATCATTTCATTGATGACCAACACAATCTACCAAGAGCAACACAAATTAATGTTGGGTTTAACACATGCTTTTTGGGGGGCGGTAAAGAAGGGTGCAGTTACCAGTAAATTGAATACTGCAAACCTTATGAGATCATGTAGGGTTTCATTTCAATATTCTTCTCCCATAAATTTTGTACCTGAAAGGGACATTCCTACAAATGCATATGCAATAAAGTCAGCCACAAAAATGTGTCCATGACTTTTCAACACTAATATTTCACTGTGTCTTTAGTAAATCATGACAGTAGTTTTTTAATGCCAAAAGAGGGTTTTGGTTGGCCCTACATACAGCTAAAAATCACTGCTAATTCTAAATTACAACAATTTACAAATCCCGTCAGCTACATGCTTTAGAAACACTTTTTCAAACCACACAGTGTATCACAGTGTAATGTCACAGGTCTGGTCCAATCTCGCCTTTCACTGGTTACCAGGTCTGCAGAACAAAACCAGCCCAATTGTTTATCAAAACTAGTCAAAAACTAGCCCAATTATGTTTTTACTGCGACCTTTTTTTTTTACTGAGCTTTAACCTAGAGCAACAGTGTAAAAGAAGCCCAAATCCACACTAGAACTGCTGACTTGGCAACACTGACTCTCATTACTTATTTTATTCTTTTGAAGCTCAACCATACTGGTACTGTATGTGACTTGACCTGTTGTATGTAAATGGTTGTATATATGAGCTGTGTTAATTTTAAAAGAAAACATAAGGGTCACTTTAAAAAAAAAAAAACGTTAGATTTATAGTCAGTAGTTCCCTTTCGAGGCGGGAACTCAACATTACGTCAGCTAAGACGTATATGGGGAACTCCTCCCTTCTCCCACTTTTGCTGAAATCTTATTGGCTAACGCCAGCTGGGGGCAGCTGGCCAATTGACGCGAAGCATGCAAATACTGACAGGTTCGCGGGCAGTATAAATTGCATGGGCGCGAAAATTACGTCAGAATCTCTTTCTTCACGCTAAAAGTCTTATCTAAGTCATCGTGGAAGTTGCAATAGAGGACTACTCACCCTGTTTTCCTCTCCGCATCCGATGGCTGCTAATGCTAGATTCGGACCTTCACCAGTTCTGTGTGACCTGCCTGGGATTCTCACACGGACCACACGTGCGCCCACTGTGCCGAGCTGCCAGTGCGCGCTCTCAGAGCCAGAGTGGCTCGGAAAACAGCGGGAATGAGGCCCACTGCCGCCAGCGAGCCGCTGGGGGGGCCCTTTCCCGCCCAAAGACGAGTTGACGTCGGCATGGTGGGCGATAGCTTCCGCCCCGCGAACTTCGTCCTCTTCAGAGCTGGCGAGGAAAATGACTCCATGTCGCTTTCGACGTCGGAAAAGGTTTGGACCTCTCAGTAAAGAGGGATCGCCCCGACCAAGAGGGCCCTACAGACCTCCAGGGGGAGCTCGTCAGGGTCTTCGGAAAGACCGTCACAGAGCCGGGTCTCGCTTGCAACGCACCTGACGAGCCTGTGAAAGGTAACTGGACTCGTGGCTCCTCCAGTTGAGCTGCTACCAGACGGCATTGAGGCATGCAAGAGCTCGTGGTGAAGTCGTGGGCTGCACCCCAATCGGCGTGCACCCACTCTGCCACGCAGGCCATGTTCACGCACGTGAACGGGGCGGAAACCCTCCCCCCATCGAGAAGACTGTGCACCTGTGCCCATCTCCCTCTGCATTTGGTTCGGACCACAGCCTGCCTTCCAAGCCGTGCGGTTCACGGCCCTTAGACGGACAAAGCCTATACTTCTGAAGGGAAGGCAGCTTCTGCTCTTCATGCCAGGGCAATACTCAAGGTGTTCAGGCAGACGGCGGCACAGTAGCGCTGACGTCATCAAGGATCTGCGCGCGGCAACTGATCTCGCGCTGATGGTTACTAAGTGCTCTGCTCAGCCGTTTCATGGGGCTCATGGTCATCCTTACAGGCACCTATGGCTTACCCTAGCTGTCCTGGAAGACGCGGACCGTGGGACGCTCCTAAACGTTCTAGTTGCTCCCTCCGGACTCTTTGGTGATGTCATGGAACTTTTCTCAGAGACGCAGAAAGCGCGCCAAGGCGATGAGCCATGTGATACCCCGTCGCTCACTCCAGTCTTCATCTGCGAGGTTCCGCTCTTATGCACCTCGTCAGGCTCTAAGACCAGCTAAAATAGCCCGCCGTGACACCCCGCTCTGAACCGGACGCTCGTTTCGGCCGAAACCAGCAGTGGTAAGAACCTGGGAGGAAACGTCAGGGTCGGTTTAGGACCCCGCGCTGCGAGAGAGCCAGCGCGCCATCGAGCCGTCTCCCTGACTGACCGATAGTGAAAGAGTGAGTGCGCGGGAGGCCCGGCCCCTAAGTGCCATGTTCAAATGCATGATGTCCCCCATTCCTTCGGGCGACGATTGCTATGTGTGTTTGAATGCTGTTTGCGTGAGTTCCACAATAGAACCATGTACACAATCAACAAAAGAGCTTTTCTTTCTCTTACACTCAACACTGTGTCACTCGCCCTGTCTCATAGCAGCGCTGAGCCACAACCCATGATTATAATGGCCTTGCGAGGGAGCGAGAGTGCCAACACCACAAAAAACACGGTGTCACCTTCCACATTCAGATGCATTATGTCCCCCATGTTCCTTCGGGCGACGATTGCTATGTCTGTTTAAATGCTGTTTGTGTGAGTTCCACAATAAAAGCATGTATACAATCAACAAAAGAGCTTTACTTCCTCTTACACTCATCACTGTGTCACTCGCCCTGTCTCATAGCAGCGCTGAGCCACAACCCATGGGTATAATGGCCTCGCGAGGGAGCGAGAGTGCCAACACCACAAAAACACGGTGTCACCCTCCATGTTCAGATGCATTATGTCCCCCATGTTCCTTCGGGCGACGATTGCTATGTCTGTTTAAATGCTGTTTGTGTGAGTTCCACAATAAAAGCATGTATACAATCAGAGTGCGTCAGCACTCTGAGACCGTGGAACAGCCCGAATATGTTCAGCCCAGGAGCTCTTTTCTCTACGAACGCGTCTACTTCAGGCTGGGGAGCAGTGCGTCTGGGCGTACCTGCCTCAGGCCTGTGGTCGGAGTCACAAAGAAGGTGGCACATACACCGTTTGGAATTGAAAGCGGTGTCCTTAGCCCTGCAATCCATTCGGTCGAAATTGGAGCGGCAACTTGTACTGATACAAACCGACAACACGTCTGTGGTCTCGTACATAAATCGCCAGGGCGGCGTGCGCTCCAGAGCTCTATTCAAACAGGCAACGAGGCTCCTGTTGTGGGCGGACCGACACTTAATCTCCATATGAGCGTCGCACATCCCCGGTACTTGAACCGTGGAGTGAGCATGCTTTAGAGGAACGGGATTCCTCAAGGAGATGGAGGCTTCACCCAGGATCAGATCTAATGATTTGGGAGGGAGGAAGTGGATTTGTTTGCCACGAGCGAGAACGCACACTGTAAGACGTTTTTCTCGCTATCTCACTCCCCCCTGCCGGGAGATGCTCTGACATTGGCCGGAAGCCAGGCCTACACGTTCCCTCCGGTGAAGATTCTGCCTGTGTTGTGCAAAATCAGGGAGGAGAGAGCGTCAGTTATACTCGTGGCCCCGAACTGGCCGAATCAGCCCTAGTTCGCGGACCTGAGAGAGTTAGTGATGGCTCCCCCATGGCGAATCCCCCTCAGACAGGACCTGCTGTCTCAGGCGAACGGCACAATATGGCACCCCAGCCCCGAGCTGTGGAACCTTCATGTGTGGCCGCTGCGTGGACCATAATAAGTTCAAGTTCAAGTTCAAGTTCATTTATTTATATAGCACATTTAAACAGCCGCTAGACAGACCAAAGTGCTTTACAGAACAAGCATATAAAAATAAAAGCAGCAAAACAGACATAAGCACATAGAGAACAACTAAGCTAAGATTAATTATAAAATCAAGAAGCAAATGTAAAATAATAAGAACAGTCTAAGATAAGTAATCAATATGCTAACGAGAATAGATAAGTTTTGACCAGAGACTTAAAAACAGAGAGGTTGGGAGCCGTTCTGATCTCTAGAGGCATGGTGTTCCACAGACGGGGCCCTGCCACCGCAAAAGCACGCTCCCCTCTACGCTTAAGTCTGACACGAGGGACTACCAGCAGCGCCTGGTCGTGGGATCTGAGACTTCTGGACAGAATGTACGGATGAATAAGTTCAGAGAGATAAACCGGTGCTAGGTTGTGTAAAGATTTGAAGACAAAGAGAAGAATTTTGAAATCTATTCTCTGCCGGACTGGTAACCAATGTAAAGATCTGAGGATGGGAGAGATATGATCATATTTGCGACAATTATGGATGAGTCTGGCCGCAGCATTTTGGACTAACTGAAGACGGGAGATTTGAGAATCTGATATACCGCAATATAGTGAGATGCAATAATCCAGTCGACACGTGATGAAAGCATGAACTGCCATTTCCAGAGTTATTGGAGTGAGAAAGCCTTTGATTTTAGAAAGTAAGCGAAGTTGGTAGAAACCAGAACTGACTACAGATGAGATGTGTTTATCAAACTTTAAAGGCTGGTCAACAAGAACACCTAAGTTCCGCACTCCTGTAGATTTAAAGGGAGATAGATTACCCAAGTCTGGGCATGTGCACTGGGACCTTTCACTCGGGCTGAAAACAATGACCTCGGTCTTATCATCATTAAGGGATAGGAAATTTTGAGCTAGCCATGCCTTCACCTCCTCTAAGCATAGATGAAGAGAGTTTAATGCTGCAGGATTATTGCGCTTGATTGGAATGTAAATTTGGGTGTCATCTGCATAAAAGTGAAAAGATACACAGTGTTTCCTAAAAATTGTGCCCAGCGGTAGCATGTAAAGAGAAAATAGAGAGGGAGCCAAAATAGAGCCCTGTGGAAGACCACATCTCAGGGGTGCCATGGAGCTGGAAAAGTTTCCCATCTTTACTAAAAACTTTCTGTCAGTAAGGTAAGACTGGAACCATGACAGGACAGAGCCTTTTATGCCCACCCACGTCTCCAGTCTAGCTAACAGAGTAGGATGGTCAACGGTGTCAAAAGCCGCCGACAGATCTAGGAGAACTAGAACCACAGTGTCTCCACAGTCAGTGGAGAGATAAATGTCATTTAGCACTCGCAGGAGAGCGGACTCAGTGCTGTGGGCGGTCCTAAACCCAGATTGAAAGACCTCATATATACAGTTATTTGACAAAAAGTGTTGGAACTGATGCAACACGATTTTCTCTAATAACTTGGAAATGAAAGGTAGGACAGAGATGGGCCGGTAATTTTTTAAAACAGAAGGATCCAGTGAAGGCTTCTTGAGCAAAGGAGTGACCGTAGCCACTTTAAGATTGGCCGGAACAGAGCCAGTGCTTAGACACTTGTTAATAAGGGATACCATACCTGGACCCACCGTGTTGGTGATTAATTTTAAAAATCTCGGGTGAATGATATCATTTGGGCAGAATGAAGGTTTGAGCTTGGCGCTCACATCCTTCAGTGTCTGGAGGTTAATGGGAACAAAAGCCTCCCAAACACAGGAGGTACGCGGCATAATAGGGGGGAGAATTAATTTAGGGCAGATACTGGTCCTTAATGTAGTGATTTTGTTAATAAAAAATCTCTGGAAGTCTTCACATAGAGCATATGAGGCAACAGACAATTTAGCAGATGGGTTTAAAACAGAATGAATGACAGAAAACAAGACCTTAGGGTTAGAGTGATTGGATTCAATTAAGTTTGAGAAGTATGCGGCTTTAGCTGATTTAACAGCGTTCTGGTATGCTATAAGTGAGTCTTTGAACATGCGAAAGGAGACACTGAGCCTGTCCCGTTTCCATTTGCGTTCGGCCTTTCTACATATTTGTCTTTGGAGACGAGTGTCAGAATTTTGCCACATATCTGATTTTGGTTTGGGTTTGTGAGGCTTAAGAGGAGCAGTCACGTTTGCTACTTTAAGCCAGGCAGAATTTAAAAGGCTAAGATGCTGATCTGCATCCAGATCAGATAAAGGTTGGTCCAAGTGCCAGTGAGAGCATAGCTCAGTAAAGCACAAGTCGAAGTTTGTGTTGAACTGAGGAGAATAGAACCGCGACATAACAGGATCAGTAGTGGGTTGAGAGAGCTCCAGAAGAGACAGTGAGAATAAAATAGGCTTGTGATCAGAGAGAGGAAAATCAGAGATAACAATATCGGTGACATCAATCCCATAAGATAACACAAGGTCAAGTGTGTGGCCCTGAGTGTGGGTAGAGTTTTTGACCCACTGCAGTAGGTTAAAAGCATCTATTAAATCAAGAAACTCCTGCGACAGGGAGTTAGAATGACAGCAGACATGAATATTGAAGTCGCCCATCAAAAGGAAGCGATCATAGTTTGTGGCAATGTTGCCAATGAACTCAGTGAATTGCAGTATAAAATCCTTAGTGAAGAGTGGAGGGCGGTATATCACCCCTATACAGATGGGACCATTCCAATCTCGGTGGAGAAGCTGAGTTTCAAAGCTGGGGAAATTCGTTGCAGGGACCAGCCGGCATCGTGAGGAGAGAGAGTTATTTAGAATAGTTAAGATCCCACCCCCGCGTCCATTAGGACGAGGAGAGTTAAAAAATGTACAGTTTGCTGGAACCAGTTCTGATAAGGGAGTTAAATCACCGACCTTTATCCATGATTCTGTGATGAACATAAAATCCAAATTGTGTGATGAGTAGAAGTCGTTTAATAAAAAGGTCTTATTCACCACGGAGCGGGCGTTTATTAGCGCCAACTTAGGTGGAGGAATAGACACGTGAGATGACGGCGCTTTTCTCAATGAGCGCAGATTTCTGTGATTTACTCCGTTCCGCCGGGCACGTCGGCCAACACTGCGGAGATCAACCTGAGTGGCAAGACTCGTAGATGTAAAACAGGCAAGATGTAGAGGGAAAACAGGACGCAGACATCGGTAAACCGCGTCCCGCGGGTGCCATGCTACAGATCTGCGTCCAAACGAAATGTCAGCTTGTAAATAAGCTTTCAGTTTCGTCATGTAACCTCCGCGGTTACCTCGTTTCCTCCTTCGCTTTCTCCGCACGGTGATTAGCGGCCACCGGCAGATATCGTGCAGGAAGATAGTTCGGGGAGGCTCGTACGGTTTGTGAAGTGGGCATTCCACGTCCACGGTGTGAAAGTTCGCGAATGAATCCCCAACTGAGATGCGGATGTCTAGGAGAGCTTGACGGGCGTACACCAGCCGCGTACAGCAGGTAAACGATACATCAGACAGAAAGAGAAGAAAACACGAGAGCTGCAGACGGCATGCCAAACACACAGGCGCCATCTTGCTCCAGCTCCT